>NC_143015.1:89165013-89327929 GCF_055824585.1 Amblyomma mixtum | reverse complement strand
GAAGAAATACATTTCAGCATTTACCCGCAACCCAGTCGCCTAGTACTGATATCAGTGGATAGAGAACGTACGTACTAAGATGCATATCATGAAGGTATACGTCTTCCCGCACATCACATGTATCTCGGAGGCAGGTATTCACATTTCAGGCCACTGTCTTGTGCGACAGCGGGTAAATATCTTTCTCCCCTACATTGCATCCTCCAAACTGTTCCCCCTGGCTACAGGCACTATCACAAACCATAGCTGAGGTAAGTAAAATTTCGTATTCTATTTCTGCGACATAATTTCTCCTCTGTAATCATTACCAACAGCCACGGAAGATGAGAAGGTGAGCGCTGCCTACGGTAAAAGCTGTTAGCTTTGGTGGTTCGGTTCAATGAAATGAAAGCGTACGCTTCCGACCGCCTTTCTGGCAAGCATTTAGTGTATGTTATTTTTAGACTGATAAGGTCCTTTTTTTCAACGATCATCTGATAAACGCTGCCGCAACGGGAAGCACAAGGTCTTTCGGCCAAGGACTCGATAAGGTGGCACTGATAAACACTTATCGCCGAAGACTATAAGAAGTAACCGTACACACCTAAAGGCCGGAATACATGCGACGTTTTTTTCGAGGACATTCGCGCGGCAGAAAACGTCGAGGGGCGCGACGCCCGGCTGGAGATACATGGAGCGTTCAAGCAGCGGCGCGCCGCCGCGTATCCCTCGACGCGAAAGCAAATGTGATCAACAAGTGGTAAACACCACTGTGCACGGAGGTCTGTGAGAACAGCGACGCTAACCCTTCTGTTAAAATCAGGAAAGTTTCACTTCGACACCATTGTACAAATTTTAGCACGCGCGCTTAAGTACCTATAAAGATTTGGGTGCTCGAATGCATGCCGTCGCGTACCTTTGGACGCCCGCTCAGCCGCGGACACCAGCGGTTGTGGTTTTCTTCGACACATTCGCTTCAGGGAGGGAGCGCAGGCATTCCGATCCAAGATTCAGTTGTGTTATCCAAAAAAAGCGACATTTCAAGTGTGATGAAGCGTTTATTTTCACGACAATAACATTTCCGTGCCAAAACACTGCGTAGCTCGACGGCCATGGCGGCCATGTTGGCGGCGGCAGGCCGAGGACCGGAAGAGCGGGCTTTCTGCGCTGCTATTGGCTCGCTTCAGCCGCCGCTTCCGGTCTCACCGGACGCCGCGCGTCAAAATCTAGCCGGTCCTGATCGGCGGCGGCGGGCGTCAAATCTGCGCCGTCGGGCGAAAATCGACGACTCGACGCGGTAAAAACGCTCCATGTATTCCGGCCTTAACGCGCACACACGTGTCTGCACTTGGGGCTATCAGATACCAACGACTCTTGCGTCCTAACTGGACCATACGTCTGACAACTGAACCAACCTAACGTTGAGACGGGACGTCCTAGGAGTGATAGAACCTTATCATTGTGTACGTTTGGCTTGCTGACCTTCTTTCCCTCTCTCCCCGCCGCGCTCCTCCCTCTTTTCTCGTCGTCCCCAAAGATTTCGCTGCAGGCCTTGAATTTCGAAGGCTGCGTAGAAGCAGCCCGAATGCGGTGATGTGGGATTTTACTTGGGCGTGGGCTGCGGCGGTACTCGTCTGCGCGTTGTACAGCCTGGCTCGTTGGTTTGTCAGGTAAGTCGCAAACATACCTACTTACTTGCTTAATTCACGCCGCCTACATAACCAGAACAGCATAAAACGCATTCAAGGAAGAACCCTCGCTTTTAATTCATCTGCACTTCCACGTGCCATCGCTCTTTGGAATGATCTCCCTGACAGCATCGCGTGCATCGGCAACTATCAACCATTCCAGGATCAGCTACGTAAATCTCACGTGACATCGCTTTTTCTCCTATCCTTGATTTTCTTTGTCGCGGTGTACTGTTGTTCCTTCCTTGCCATTGCGTTTTGTTTTGGCCGTATGTCCGGCATTCATGCTACTAATAAGTGCCTTGTATCCTATGTAAATTTCGCCTTTAAGTTTTGCCGTGTACATTAGTTTCTTCGTACTTAATCTTTTGTATCTCACGTTGTATTAATTAGTTTATTTTGCACATTTTGGCGTTTTTTGCCCCCCTTACTCAATGCCCTTCTGGACCCTGTGAGGTATTATGAATAAATAAATTAAATAAATAATAATTTTTGGTCAATCTTCCCGGTGAAACGTAGCATCCGGCATGACGTGGTTTACAACGAAAGCGTACCATATTCTAGGACTGGTTACTGACACTGCCAGCTGAAGTATATATTAGAAAGGATGTTTTCAGGGTTGCATGCATTTTGAGCGCGGCATTTCATCGCTGTCCTTCGCTGTACTTATTCACGTGTTTGACTGCATTCTCGAGCTTGGATGCGTCCAACAGAACACCCTCGACTAACAGTCAAGCGCTTCTGTGCACAGGCGTCAAATTCTGGTTTGGTTCCTTTGGGGACTTTTGTAGGTTTTCAAATCACCGAATACAATCAATCGATGCGTCTATACGGCCGGCAAGCACGCCGATTCTCAAGGTTAAATTGTGATGCTTAAATGGGACCAATTACGATTATCAAGATATATGCCTTTTGAGGCGACTGAATCAGAAAGCCCACCGAAGAAAAAAAAAGCGGCATCGTGTGTCTTAAAAATTCTCGACTGGTCGAGGAGGCGTGATGTCCAAATGAAGTGAGCAAACCACGTGACGAGAAATATAACGTCACCGGACCGGAAGCGATGTCGGTCTCGGTAAGAGCATCAACAAATTATAATGCTCAGGCACTGCCATTACATAACGTAGTTATGTGTCTCTGAATTTCTTCCCTCTTGCCAGTGCGCTACACTTTTGCATCGGGGCTTTATCGGGGTCATTATTATAGCCTTTAAAGGGGCGGAGTACACTCGTACAGTGGGGCGGCCCATCAACCGCCGTTCACACTGGCCTTCCAAAATATTTAGTAATTGTCTTTTTAACGCCGCCGCGGTGGCTCAGTGGCTATGGTGCTCGGCTGCTGTCCCGAAAGACGCGGGTTCGATCCCGGTCGCGGCGGCTGAATTTCTTTGGAGGATAAATTCGAGGCCCGTGTACTGTGCGATGTCAGTGCACGTTAAAGAACCCCAGGTGGTCGAAATTTCGGGAGCCCTCCACTACGGCATCTCTCATAGCCTTAGTCGCGTTGGGACGTTAAACCCCATAAACCAACCATAAAACAACCAACCTTTTGATCATGGAAGCGAAAGACGCTGTAACTGCCTCCTTACTTCTCAACTACGCCGCTAGGAAGAGATTAAGGAGGAAGTGGCAGAAGGAAGAGAGAAAGACACCCCGTATTTGATGGTTCCAGATTAATTTCGACAACCTGGGGTTTTATAACGTGTACGAACATTGCACAGATGCCGGATGTGCACTGCGTTTCATCTGCATCTTAGCGCCGCTGCCGCGGCCGGGACTCAGCCCGCGTCGTCGGGTTCATCAGCCGATCGCCCGAACCACTAAGCCACTATGGATGGTAATCACTAGCAAATTCTTTGTGTATAAAAATAGCGGTTCATAACATGGTTTCCTGGCCTGATCAATCAGTCGAACAAATTCCTCGCTCCATATATATGTGGACGCGATTCTTAGTCAGTGGGATAGCATTTTTTTCTCTCCAAAATTGCTAATTTTCGGGTAGAAATCGGCGCCAGCTTTGGCGTTTGTTTCGCCATGATTTTATAAAGTTTTCGATCCAGATTCTGTAGGATAGGAACAAATCTTTTCACGCTTAGGTTGGTTTAAGGGGTTTAACGTCCCAAAGCGACTCAGGCTATGAGAGACGCCGTAGCGGAGGGCTCCGGAAATTTCGACCACCCGGGGTTCTTTAACGTGCACTGGCATCGCACGGTACACGGGCCTCTAAAATTTCGCCTCCATTGAAATTCAGCTGCCGCGGCCGGGATCGAACCCGCGTCTTTCGGGCCAGCAGCCGAGCGCCGTAACCATTGAGCCACAGCGGCGGGGCCGTTTTCCTCTACTGAAGTGGCGGTCCGAGCCTTTTCCATCGGAGCCGGTCAGTGCCATTGCTTTATAGCAAGAACATTGACGATCACAGAAGACAGTGGTCAGTGACAAAATGAAGAAAAAAAATGATTCAAAGACCTGTACAAAAAATAAAAATGGTGCCGCTTGGAAGTAAATGGAACACGTGTTTTGTTCGTGTGAGGAATTCTAGTGGCATTCTTGGTAGAGTGGTGAATAAGTTGGCGTCTTTAAAGTTCCCTTTTTCATACTATCATAACTGGATGCAGCCAGCGTCGAAAATGTTTCGAGGCCTTCGAGGGTACAGGGATACCGACTGTGCCGCTCCGAAGTCTCATCAAGGGCAACTTGGAAGAGTTCCGGAAACCGGTGCGTATGGTGCTGGTGTCATATTCCTCGGCCAAAAACTAGCATGTATTACTTGAAGAGTTGAAAACAGTGCCAAAATGTGCTTACCGAACTGCAAAGATCATTGAGAAATTTGCTACTTTTCTGTAGAACTCCGTCACCCGTGTTGTACTAAAAGGTGAATTTCTTTAATCCCTTTTACCTATTTCCTGATCTAGCGTCTTGCGTGCTGTACTGCATGGATCGCCAACCGGGTCTAACAAAGACTGCTTTTAGTACCCTTTAGGACCGCTCGATACTTCCCAGTGTACTCTTGCACGGAGATTTTTGCCTTCTTCACTCACATGGTTGCGTAATGCAAGCATTAATGCGTGCATTAATACTAATGCCTGTACTGAATAAGAGGTCTGGTTTCGGTTTTGTGTCATAACGTCCCAAAACGGCTCAGGCTATGAGGGACGCCGTAGTGGAGGGATCCAGAAATTTCGACACCTTGGGGTTCTTTAACGTGCACCGACATCTCACAGTACATGGGCCTCTAGAATTACTGAATAAGAGGAGCTTAAGTGACTTGTGAAGGCATTTTAAAGATTTCATGCTTCTTAAGAGATTTATGTACTATTGCCTGGAATGAATAAGATCGCTCGCGCAGCACTTTCGAAAACCTTTTGGTTCCCTTTGTTTATTGTAGCGTAACCTGTCCTGTATTCCATTCAAAATGCCCTGAACAAATGCACTGTACGCAAGAAGTAGTGCTGCAGTGGGCTGATAAGTTTAACGTTTTTAATACCCCGTTGGTATACCTTCTATAATGCAATTCTAGTATAGCTCCTCTGCACATTATAAGAGATGAATGATAGATTATATGGCTTCTTTTTGAATGTCCACGCTTAGGTGCTAGTCGTACACGGCTTTTTCTTGTGTAGTGAATCCCATGAAATTCCTGACGACAATTTTTTTTTCTTGCTGCAAAAACTTTCAATGCTGCAAGTACATTGAATACGTTTGCTTGCAAAGACAAAGTTGCGCTGAGATTTCAGTTCAGCGTTGCCAGTGGTCTCGATAAATTGAGCAATTTGGCTCTTACTGGTTGTTTCACCAGTACGGTATTCTGCAGTATTTTCATTCTTAACATAGTGTTAAAACACTACGCTAAAAACACTTTAAAACAAGTTAAAAACAGAATAATCTTTTAGCGCTATAGTTAAACACACAGTAGTTAACTATAATGTAATTTAAAAATTTACCGGAAAACTTGCGAGCTTGTCTTAAAGAAGGAAAAATAGCATTTGAAGCAAATTTGGCTTTCCGGCACCTTCTCATGATTTCTTAGCTTCTAACTCTGGAATGTGATTGAAAACAATTTTTAATTGCAGAACTACATCGATAGCCTCGGCCGATGGCTTAAAGAATATGGTGACGTCATTGGGTAAGTCCACAAAGTTACCGACTACAAAAGAATTACAGCCGTTCACCGTCTGGGTACGACGTGTGATCAGAGCTAACTGTTTCGCCAAATGACAACACACTGAAGTTGGCCCTCTTGACCGCCACTGCCACTGATCAAGCGTCAATGGGTGCAGTAACATATGGATTACGATCACAGTCCTTCTATGAGGCTGGAATGCGGTGCATTCGAGCTGCCAGCTTTGTATAATTAATTGTATGCAGTTGTCTATCGATTATGGCGGGACCAGTTTTAATGCGGAAGCATTATATGGGCCCTCGGCAGAAAAATTGGCGTCAACAGAAAGTCTCCGTACACAGCGGCACAGAATCACAGATGACGTCACTAAAATAAAAAAAAAAAATTCTTCCGCAGGTCCGGAGAACTAAACCAAGGAATTTCAGATAGTGAGTCCAACCTGCCAGCCAAATGCCATAAAACCGCTCTGCTTATTCGCGAATCGACGTAAACCTTGTGCATACGTTGCTGCACGACTGAATGCTAATAAGTAGACGTGTCATTATAAAGGGAGAGAAAAAAATATTAATAAAGGATTAGGAAAATAAAACTAAATGCAAATAAAAAGTAATGTTTTTGCATTCAAAGCACGTAACTAGTTTTGAGTGATCTCCGTAATTTTTGGTCAAGGCATCCGCGTGCGATAGACAAGTAACTAGTAACACATTGGAGCGATACAGGTTCGCTGAGCACCCGTAGGATGGCGCTCGTGGAGGGACTGGCAGCGGAGTCGGCCCACTGGTTCTGTAACGTGTTCCTCCGCGTCCAGCAAGGAGGAAAAAAATCTGAGAGAGAGTGACGTCACGCCGCCAGCGTTCGCAAGCCGAGTGTTTATGAAGCCGTTTTCTCCCTCAGTTTTTTGCTCTCCCAGTCAGTCCTTTATGTTTTGATTCTGGTATGTTCTAGTGCGCGCGTATGTGCGGCTTCTGGCGGGGAGCATCTACAGCAAGAAGGTTGATCTACAGTCAGTCTGCCGCGCTAATCCGCGCATGCGCGCACGTATAACAAGTGATGGCGGGCTAGTTGGTGGTCGACAATGGAGTGCACATTGCAACCGCGCAAAACGACGAGGGGCAAAGAGAAGAAAGCACAGGACAAGACACGGAACTTGGAATCTAGCCCCGCTGCCCGCGGGCAGCGGGGCTAGATTTTACCGCACGCTATCCCGTTGCGTGATCACGGGGGGACAAACTGTCTTTTTTTTTTACTATATCTTTAATTGTTAAGACTAGGCTCCAAAGTTGCCACCAGACGCTCCCTCAGTTCTTTTTCGTCCATGGCGTCCAGTGTCGCACGTGCTACGAGGCGCAGGTGGCAGCGCCTATGCCTCAGAGGGTGTGACGTCAGGAGTGTGGCTAGCAGCGTGGCCCTTTGGTCTCGCGGCATGAACAATGGCGGACCTCAAGGCGCCACGGCACAGAGCGCTCGAATCCGGGAGGCCTTGCGATGGGTTCATGCTGATCCAGCGCTGCGAACTGTTCAGCGGGAGTACTATGCACTGTCATATATATCCCAAGCAATACAGGTCCTCATCATCATCATCATCAGCCTGCCTACGCCCACTGCAGGGCAAAGGCCTCTCCCGTGTCTCTCTAATTAACCCTGTCCTTTGACAGCTGTGACCACCGTATCCCCGCACAATGCTTAACCTCATCCGCTCACTTAACTTTCTGCCGCCCCTTGCTACGCTTGCCTTCTCTTGGAATCCACTCCGTTACCCTTAAGGACCAGCGGTTATTTTGCCTTCGCACTACATGCCCTGCTCAAGCCTATTGCTTCCTCTCGATTTCAACTAGAATGTCATTAATCCGCGTTTGTTCCCTCCCACACTCCACCCTCTTTCGATCTCTTAAAGCCACACCTACCATTTTTCTTTCCATAGCTCGCTGCGCTGTCCTTAACTTAAGCTGAACCCCCTTTGTTAGCCTCCACGTTTCTGCCCCATAGGTGAGTACCGGTAAGATACAGCTGCTGTATACTTTTCTCTTGAGGGATAGTGGCCCAATATTGGAAATGGCTGGCATCACTGTTCCTCTATAGGACCGGCCTTTGCCAATAAGTTCTCAATATTGGGCCGGTCAGCTTTTCTGCTGGATATGAAGCGTGAGTAAATGGTCGGTAATTTATGCCGGTCATATGTCAAAAGTAAAGTTCCCAAGTGGTTTGCTTCTAAGCTGTGTGGTAGATCTCTTGCCGAACCTGTGGAAACTATGGCTTTAGAAGCGGATGAGGACTAAACTCCACTGGCCTTCAAGAGATTTGGAATTCTGGCAGTTGAGAACGAGCTGGAGAGCGTGGCCCAGAAGCAAGCACCTTGACCTCTTGACCGTCGAACTTTTGACGAAGACGAGGTTGTAGCAAGCAGCAGGCTGCTGCTGCTACGCATTTCCCTCTGAGCTCCGGGATATAAGCAGCATTACGTAAACAATCAGCATTTTTTTACTATGAGTCTTCTTGCTGTGATGAGAATGGGTCATGCACACGGGTAGACGACGACAGCGCGAAAATGGAGGAACTGAGCTAGTGCACCCAGCTCTGCAATAAAAGATGTGAGATGTGAGTACGTCAGCGTTTTCCGCCCAAAGAACGTCGCTTCGTGATGTTGCTTACTCAGCCGCAGTAAGAAGAGGATAATAAAGTTGGTTCAGTAGGTGCTGACCCCCCTGAAACCACACTAATTGGAGGAGGAGGAGGTAGAAGAGGAAAGGCAGGGAGGTTAACCGGAAGAATAATCGGTTTGCTACCCTACACGGGGAGAAGGGGGTCGGGGGATAAAAAAATGAAAGAGAAAGGAGAGTAGCAGAAACTTGAGGTCACTCTAAAACGTCAATGTTCGTTGAAGTCACAGCCTGTCGTGCAGGCCGGAAGTTCTTAAGAAGCGGAGCAGTGCCTTGGAGGCCTTCTCCGGCGACGACCGCCGCGGCCAGTGGCCGAGAATCTTCATTTCCGTCAGTGGGCGCGGATCTAGGCGCTCCAGCGCACGGCTGAGAGACTGCCTTTCGGTGCACTCTAATAAGCATCTAATAAATCGAAACCTGCACTCCCCTCCCCCCCCCCCTCCCCCCCAAAAAAGATGTTTGACCACACATTTCGAATAAGACGCTTTTGGGTCCAGCTGCAATTTCATGCGTGATTGTTCTTATTAAACTCTAGTGGTGGCGGCGAAAAACTTTATTTGTGAAGGCATAAAAAAAAAAAACGAAAGTTATGCAGCAGCATTGCGGGCGGCCTTGAGGCTGCTGGTTGTGGCATCCAGTCCGTGCCTAGTCGCGACGTCCTCTGCCCAGGTCACCAGCCGAAGTTGGAGATTCGGCTCGGTTCTGGACAAAGCAGCCTCCCACTGCTGCAGACTGTTTACTAGCTCCCTATTATTATCATCTGTAGGACGTAATAAATACGGTAGGCAGTGATCCCATATTTACTAACTGTGCTTACTCTCTCCAAGGACGCATTGGCTTGGGAACTTTAATGACATATGGGGATCCACGTTCAGTAATGTGATAGTGGACGTACTCTGTGGGTGACGCTATGGTGGAGTGCGGCGAATTTCTCCCCACCGTGTGGATTAGTCGGCATGCATAGCAGTGCCCATCGGAATTACGCAAGGCCACACTTAACCTCATCCGCTCATTCCCAGATGCTAGACAGCTTAATGCCTGCGTCCTGCGGAAAGGTTTTTTGAAACGATGGCGCAACAAACGACCTTCAACACGCACACTTTCTTCATGCACGCGTTGACAGATGATAGTACGATCCAGGTGATATGTGCCAAGGCAAGTTGTGGAATTAACTTAAAATTACGACTGAAATCGTAATTACAGCGTACGCGGTTCTAATCTGAATATTGTCACATAGTGGTGACTGTACTCCGGCGAACAGGAAAACAACGAGGATGTCTTCGAAACGGAACTTTTTATTCGGGCTGACTTGCGCCCGCAAAGAACTGAATCACTCGGCGGCGGCGTAGCAACACGCGTGCTCGGCGGCCGTCGGACAGAATGACCGCCGCTGTCGGCCACGCTCTTTTTTAAAGCTGATAGCGAACTTTCGAGATAAAGCTTGGAAAATTACTAGAACATTCCGGCGCAAAGTATAATCGGCTCCGCCTGGATGCGATCAATCGAGATAAATCTAGGCGCGTCTTGCGTCACAAACTAAGCCATAAAGTGGCGTGTCGGCAGCCTTGAAGCATTAACAAGCACTACCAACAAACGCTACAAAGGTTTGCGGCATTACTCCCCTCTCAAAGAAGCATCGACTCGATGCTTTAGTACATAATGCGGCTATAAAGAATCAAAAACGGATATTGCAAAAATAACCACCTGAATGTGGAAACACGGCGTCCTTTAGCGTGCATGATAGGGCTTTAGGCGTACGACATGGACTACTTCTGGTCGTACGCGGCGTCGCTGGGATGCAGTCACTTGATCAGGGACGACTTCATAGTCCAATTCACCTAGCCGACGAAGAACCTTGTACGGGCCGAAATAGCGGCGCAAAAGCTTTTCACTAAATCCTCGGCGGCGAATGGGCGTCCAAGCCCAGACTCGGTCTCCTGGCTTGTATTCCGCGTTGCGTCTTCGTAGGTTGTAGCGTGTGGCGTCGGTCCGCTGCTGGTCTTTGATCCTTAATCGGGCAAGTCTTCGGGCTTCTTCTGCGCCTTGTAGGTAGGCGGCGACGTCGACGTTATCTTCCTCAGTAACGTTCGGCAGCATGGCGTCCAGCGTGGTCGTGGCCTCTCTGCCATGGACGAGCCTAAAAGGCGTCATCTGGGTGGTCTCCTGCACTGCAGTGTTGTAGGCGAAGACTACGTAAGGCAATATGACGTCCCAGGTCTTGTGTTCGGCATCGACATACATGGCGAGCATATCGGCGATGGTTTTGTTGAGACGCTCGGTCAGTCCGTTGGTCTGCGGGTGGTATGCAGTTGTTCTCCGTTGGCTGGTTTGGCTGTAATGGAGGATGGCTTGCGTCAGTTCCGCCGTGAATGCTGTTCCTCTGTCAGTGATGAGCGCATCGGGGGCGCCGTGTCGCAGAAGAATGTTCTCCACGAAAAATTTGGCGACTTCTGCTGCTGTTCCGTTCGGTAGGGCTTTTGCCTCGGCGTAGCGGGTCAGGTAGTCGGTCGCTATAATGATCCACTTATTTCCAGATGTTGATTTCGGGAACGGGCCAAGCAAGTCCATGCCGATCTGCTGAAAGGGCCTTGAGGGGGGTTCAATGGGGTTCAGAAATCCTGCTGGTTTGGTTGGAGGGGCCTTTCGTCGCTGACAATCTCGGCAGGTATTCACGTAATGTGCGAAATCGGCAGACAGTCGGGGCCAGTAATACTTGTCTTGAATGCGGCGGAGGGTGTGAGAAAACCCGAGATGTCCAGCTGTCGGCTCGTCGTGTGAGGCCTGAAGAACTTCTCCGCGCAGACTTACAGGTACAACAAGGAGGTAGGCTGTCTTGTTCGCTGCAAAGTTTTTCTTCACGAAGACATCATTCTGTAAGCAGAACGAAGACAATCCTCGCTTGAAAGAGGCGGGTGGTGAAGAAACCTTGCCTTTCAACTATTCGATGAGGCATTTTTTGTCGGGGTCCGAGCGTTGCTGTTGTGAAAAAGAGCTGGAGCTGATGGGTCCCAGGAACGCGTCCTCATCGTCGTCCGGCGGCGGTGCATCTACAGGGGCTCCTGATAGGCAGTAGGCGTCAGAGTGCTTGCGTTCGGACTTGTAAACGACGGTTACATCAAACTCCTGGAGCCGCAGGCTCCATCGAGCGAGGCGGCCGGAGGGGTCCTTCAAACTGGCGAGCCAGCACAGTGCGTGATGATCGCTGACCACCTTGAACGGTCGTCCGTACAGGTAGGGGCGGAATTTCGACGTAGCCCAGATGTTGGCAAGGCACTCCTTCTCAGTTGTCGAATAATTAGCTTCTGCTTTGGACAGGGAATGGCTAGCGTACGCGATGACCTTCTCCACTCCGTCAATTTTCTGAACGAGGACAGCGCCTGGGCCCACACTACTTTCGTCGGTATGAATTTCGGTCTCGGCGTTTTCATCGAAGTGCGCGAGGATCGGTGGGGACTGTAAACGACGCTGAAGTTCCTTGAAGGATTCCACTTGCGGCGCTTCCCATTTAAATGGCATGTCTGCCTTTGTCAGGTGGGTCAGTGGCTCGGCAATGCCCGAAAAGTTCTTCACAAATCGTCGGTAGTACGCGCACAGTCCGAGAAATCTGTGCACAGCTTTCTTATCGGCTGGTAGCGGAAACATTGCGATAGCAGCTGTTTTCTGCAGGTCTGGGCGTACTTCCTCCTTGCTAACAATGTGGCCTAGATACAGCAGCTCTTCATAGGCAAAGTGGCACTTCTCTGCTTTCAAGGTTAGCCCGGACGATTTGATTGCGTCTAGTACTGTTCGAAGCCTTTTCAGGTGCTCCTCAAAGCTCGAGGCGAAGACAACGACGTCATCTAAATATACCAGACAAATCTGCCACTTCAGGCCTGCCAACACTGTATCCATTACTCGTTGAAATGTCGCTGGTGCGGAACAGAGACCAAACGGCAACACCTTGAACTCGAAGAGGCCATCTGGAGTGAAGAATGCGGTCTTTTCGCGATCTCTTTCATCGACCTCAATTTGCCAGTAGCCGCTCTTGAGGTCCATCGATGAGAAATATCTGGCGTTGCAGAGCCGGTACAGTGTGTCGTCGATGCGAGGGAGGGGGTAGACGTGCTTCTTTGTGATGTTGTTCAAGCGCCGGTAATCAACACAGAATCGAAGTGCACCGTCTTTATTTCTCACTAGAACAACAGGTGCCGCCCAGGGGCTCTTTGAAGGCTGGATAACGTCGTCGCGCAGAATTTCTTCCACTTGGTCCCGGATGGCTTGTCGTTCTCGCGGCGACACTCGGTAGGGGCTCTGGAGTAATGGTCGGGCGTGCTGGTCGGTTGTAATGCGATGTTTGGCAATTGGCGTTTGTCGGACTTTTGGCGACGACGAGAAGCACTGGCTGTAGCTCCGAAGGAGATAGTTGGATCTGGTCTGGTCTGTTCCGGGGCAGGGCTGGGTTTATATCGAAAGCTGGCGAGTTCGCTTGGTCAGGCGAATCTTCTACGGATGGGTCGGAGAGCGCGAAGAAGTCTCGTACGTCGGATATTTCGTCGAGGACGTCGTTCCTTTGTTAGCGTGCCGGTATTCGTCGCTGAAGTTAGTCAGCAGTACTTCGGTTTGTCCTTTGCGGAAATGTGCGATGCCTCTTGCGATCCGATTCCTCGGTCGAGAAGGAACTGCATGTTCCCCTCGATAAGGGCTTCAGTGGTATTCGCTTCCGCGGCGCCTACGTTGATGATGACGCTTGAGCAGGGTGGGACACTCACTTGTTCCTCCAGGACACTAAGCGCAGCGTGATGTTCCAGAGTTCTCAACGACGGGATGGCCTCGTCCGTGGAAAGTGTGATTATCTTGGATCGCAGGTGAATGATCGCTTGATGCTCATCAAGGAAATTCATGCCCATGATCACTTCGCGGGAACATTGCCGTAGCACTACAAAGGTCGCGGGATAGGTATGTCCCTTGAGAGTCACTCGCGCTGTGCATTGTCCTGATGGCGTAATGAGGTGGACCCCTGCGGTGCGAATTTGTGGGCAGTCCCAAGCGGTCGTTACTTTCCTGAGTTGCGCAGCGAATGTTCCGCTCATCACCGAATAATCGGCTCCTGTGTCGACAAGAGCGGTTACTTTCCGGCCGTCGATAATCACTTCTAAGTCGGTTGTCCTAGCTCTGTAGTTACACGTCGTCCTCCGCGTCGGGTCACGGCTTCGTCGGGTATGCGAATCGTGGGTGGGGCGTGTGGTCGGGGCTTTCTTGATGGTGGCGTAGTTTTGAAGGCGGTTTGCGTCGTGGTCGAGGTTGTTGTATGCGTCGTCGGTGTAGCAGGTGCGGCGTCTTGATACGGCGTGGTCGCTGGAGGATCTTCGTCGTTTCGTCGGCAAGCAACCTGACCTCCACAGGTTGCTTTGTTTAGTTTCCCCTACGGGGGCTAGGGGACCTTCCTCGGACTGCCGCGGCGTAGCTGCGGCCCCGTGATGCAAAGCGTGCGGTGGACGGTGGCGGGGAGCAGGAAAGACGGCTTGACGACCCGTACTCCCCTCTGTGCTGGTAGTCGTCGATTTCCCGTGGTCGCTGGCCGGGGAATAGTCGTGGGGCGTCGATAGCGAAACCTCGCAGGCCGCTGCGTCTGTACGGGCAGTGGCGAAGTACATAACCGGCTTCGCCGCAATGGATGCACAGCGGGCGGTTGTTGGAAGTCCTCCAGGCGTGGCACTTCCTGGGGCTTGGGCGTCGTTCGTAGACTTGGCAGGCGGGGTCAGGGAGGCGGCGTTCGGGAACAGCTGGTTCACGTCGAAGAGGCGGACTTCGGCTCCCGCGTTGGGGCTGACGACTGCGTAGTGCAGCGGCGTAGGTTAATGCTGGAGTTTCAGCAGGAGGCGAAGATGACGGAGTGCCAAGCGCATGCTGCACTTCTTCGCGTACAATTTCCTCAAGGGTCGCTACTTGAGGCTGATTGGGAGATGGTAGCAGGCGACGCAGCTCTTCCCGTACAATTTCGCGGATAACATCCCGCAGGTGGCCTGCGAATGCTGTGCCGTCCGAGAGGGCAGACGAGGTCACTTAGGGCTGTCGAGGAAAATGACGGGCTCGTGCTTCCAAGGTTTTCTCAATGGTGGCTTCTTCAGTGGCGAATTCCGCGACCGTCGTGGGTGGATTGCGGGTGAGACCGCCGAAAAGTGCCTCTTTAGCACCACGCATCAGAAGCTCCACCTTCTTCTTCTCCGTCATGTGATCGACTCGTCGAAAAAGGCGCTTCATGTCTTCTACATATGCGGTCACTGATTCGTTCGGGCGTCGGATGCGTGACTCTAGGAGCAGCTGAGCTCTTTCATTCGTGATGATGCTCGTGAAGGCCTTCAGCAACTCCCGTTTGAATAATTCCCACGTCGCTAGAGAAGCTTCGTTGTTTTCGAACCAGATTCTCGCTGGTCCTTCCAAGGCGAAGAAAACATGGCTCATCTTAGTCTGATCGTCCCAACTGTTGAACACGGCTACCCGCTCAAACTGTTCCAACCATTCCTCGGGATCCCCGCCCGGTGAAGCGTTGAACGTGGGCGGCAGTGGAGCTGGTGTCGTAGCCATGGCTGAAGTCGAAATTAAGGGTTCCTTCTTCGTTCCCGTGCGGTACCGTAGCAGTCCGACTTCTGGTGGACACCTCTGGAGACGACGGCTGCTTCGCCCTTCGCCCGCGGAGGGGACGGCTTCTGCGGCTTTCGCGGGATCTTCGAGACGGCTCGGGCTGCCCTGACGGCTCCCAGGGGGTGAGGGCGATAGGGACATCCGTTAGCACCTCCACCAGATGTTACGTAGTGGTGACTGCAGTCCGGCGAACAGGAAAACAACGAGGATGTCTTGGAAACGGAACTCTTTATTCGGGCTGACTTGCGCCCGAAAAGAACTGAATAACTCAGCGGCGGCGTAGCAACAAGTGTGCTCGTCGGTCGTCGGACAGAATGACCGCCGCTGTCGGCCGTGCTCTTTTTAAAGCTGATAGCGAATCTTCGAGATAAAGCTTTCAAAGTTACTAGAACATTCTGGCACAAACTAGAATCGGCTCCGTCCGGATGCGATCAATCGAGATAATTCTAGGCGCGTCTTGCGTCACAAACGAAGCGATAAAGCGGCGTGCCGGCAGCCTTGAAGCATGAACAAATAAACACAACAAACAAACGCTACAAAGATTCGCGGCAATATGTTTAACCTGTCAGCACTTTGGACAATGCGTCATCATTTACCAGCATAACGCCATGAATGGCATCACCGGCGCAAGAGCATGGAGGAGATAGGCGCAGTTTTATAATTGCACAGGACAGAGGATCAGTGTGCAATTACGTGTTTTTTGTTTCACAATCAAGGCAGAAATTATTTTCATATTGATGAACGAACAAAGATTTTTGGGGATATCTGTCCCTCAAATCACGAGGTTTACAAGCTTCAGATCAAAACATTAAACTAGAGTTGCTACATTTGCTCACGAAAGTCAGCTTATAAGATAACTTCAAATCAGCGGCAAATTGGTGACTACATGGCTAATGTGCCAATGTAAGAAATTGTTTGCCGCGCCTGTCGAATTTTGATGGAGGCAAAATTCTAGAGGCCAGCGTACTGTGCGATGTCAGCGCATGTTAATGAACCCCATGTGCTCAAAATTTCCAGAGCCCTTCACTACGACGTCCCCATAGCCTGAGTCGCTTTTGGACGTTAAATCCCATAAACCAAACCAAACCAAAAAATTCTTTAGTTCCGGAATCTGTGAAATATAAGATAATTGCCGGCGCACAAGAATTGGCATGCGTGACCAACTAGCCCGTCCGTTCGCCCTGAGAAAGTCTCCTGCATGCATTGGAACCTGCTGCTAAATACCTAACGTTTTTTTTTTCTATTATGATGCATTGTTGGTTTCTGCAAAATATGTATTTAAGATTATTTTTTGACTACCCAATGTCCAGTGGCGGTCATCATTAATGTTAACACGCGTGCACACTCTTTTCGATGCCATCACAATGTGGTATCGCCAGATCCGAGATACCTTCGGCTGCATGAAAAAAAAAATCGGTAGTGGTTTAGCTCTGGCTGAACCTGGAGGATTGCGAAAGCAATGAGGAGAGAGAGAGAAGCGATGGAGAGCGCGCGGCAGTGGTGGCGGCGCCGTTGCGCTAGCTATGCGCCGCTACTGCGCATGCGCAACTGGTGAGCGCGGCGGCGGCACCTCTGAGGCACCCACGCAGCGACGGCGGCGGAGCGCCAGCAGTGTGCTGTGCGACGTCACTGCTCCTCGCGCATGCGCAGTATGGCCTTACATCAGCTCCGCGAAATTGCTCGGTGACTTTCGCAACAAACAGAAGATGTAGACTATGACGTGGTAAAATATCAGTGGCGGGGTGTACGCGAAAGAAACGCACATACCTGTTCACGGCAACAGCGATTGCCACTGTACAAAGCACTAGCGGGAATGCATGACCGGAAGTCCAAGGAGAGAAATTCGCTATGGGCCACGATGTCCAGAAAGGAGGGGGATGGGTGGAATATGCGAGACGCTCCACATACGCAACATGAGCAATGCGTAGCTTGACTTCACACATGAAACGCTTGTCCGAACCGTTCGTAATCCTTACAGTGGAAAACGGCATCACATGGCTGGTTATTTTAGAAAAAAAAGCTTCGCTAATTGTCTGACTTCTGCGTGGGCACCTCCACCACACCGAAAGGGAAGGGAGGAATATGGGAGTGAGAGAACAAAGAAAGAGGGGCTGTAGTGGATGGCTCTGAAATAATTTCAACCACCTGGGGATCTCTAATGTGAACTGACATCGCACAGCACACAGGCGCCTTACGCATTTCTTCTCCATCGAAACAAGGCCGCCATGGCTGGGTCTGCAACCATGTACTCCAGCTCAGGGCGGCACAGCTTTCGTTCGTCAATGCGTAAAAGTTACGGGAGGGGGGGAAGAGCTGGGAGGGGGAATTTCTCCCCCTTGCTGAGTAGAACGGTGGCTACACAAAGGCTGGGGAGTTGTGAGTGGTGAGTGATGGACCGCTTTGTTCTCTACGTAGCTCTAGTGACAGTCGAGCGATGCACGAGGAATTCCCATATGCTCAGAGAATATGTTTTCTGAGGCAGTCTTTCTGGCAGCCAAACAGCGAACGAACAACTAGGGCAGAAGGACACGAATTAGGCAACGCAGTGCTGCAGATGACACTACAGTTTCGTTAGTAGGCACGATTTCTTGCTTTCTTTGTTTGGAAAATATGGAATGTTAAGTTTCAGGCCCTAAAGCTGTGCGTGGGCTAGGTTAGAGGTGAAAGTGGGTGGCAGTGGATTAATTTACACCATCCGGACTTCTACACGTTTCTACACGTGTATCTTTTGCGTCTGGCATAAATTGGCATGCTGCTGCTGCGGCCAGGATTCGAACTGGCAACCTTCGGCTCTGCAGCCGAAAGGCTCAGAGCCTTTGCGGCTGCTGTGTTTTGTCCTCGCAGTTTATGCGCTGGTTCACACGCACAATTAACCACTGTTAACACGGAAAATCTTTCTTCTCGGATCATTACTGGAGAGGGGTGGTTTTTGTAATGGCGGGAAAGCATTGCACGAAGCAGTGCAGAAGTCTTTCTCGCAAAAGGGAAATGACGCGACTTTGCCTATCTGGGACTTGGTAAGGCGCTCTGGCCCGATTGATGCGATTGTTAGAATCATGGCCCAGGCGAAGATTGACCCAGAACTGGAGACAGGTAGGTCAACGCAGCCTCTGCAATGAGAAGCAGTGATCACCTCACAGAGCGTATTTCTGCAAAAAAACATGGCTAGAACGTTGGAGAGAGAGAGGTGATAGTAAGGTCTCCTTACCTCGGCAATGACTGGAGGTTAGTTGGCTGGTTAAAACACACCCTTTACGAGCATCAGAGTGCTGTACTGCTAGCGTGGTGGACGCGAGTAAGCCAGCTGTGGTGACCTGTCTGGCTGATGGGTTGCTTAAGAAGCGAGGTTATCCTTTCGCTCGCCACAAAAAATATCAAGCAGAGCATTACTGTTTGCCACGTGAGCCTGTGGGAAGAGCTACACCTAGGCGCACGTAGGTACATTATCCAGGTCCACCTCGATTTGTAAACCACACAGGATCGACTCAAAAACCGGCGCAACTTCCCGCCTGTGCGGATAATATTTTAATTTACAAAAATGTAATCTTAGGAGTATTTGGCTACACGTGCTTGGGACGATGTTTTGTGTCAGGCTTTTGTTTTTCTTGCCAACAGTTGGAACGAAGCCTGAGACGCTACCCCACTCCCCTCATTTTGAAGAAAAAAATGTTCTGTTTTGACTAAACTATGACATTAGTCATGTTTTAAGGCTCCCTGTCCTTTGGGACCTATGTGTAACTCTTTGTAGCTGCTATATCACAACTTCCAAGGTCCTCCTCAAAACTGCGCTTCCACCGGAGTACATTAAATCAGACAAAGTATTTTTCTCCACTTGTGTCTGATGTTGTAGCAGGTCTACAATCTCACCTCGATATCACTTAGGTTCTTCCTCGGGGACACTCCTTTCGTGGTCACTAAGGATGTCCACATGATCAACGAGATTTTCATCAAGGACTCCAGCAAGTTTCAGGGCCGTGGAGTGAGTACTGAACTTAAACTGCTTTGCGGAGACTCAAAACCGTGCTGAATGCCTTTACTGAGCATAAAATAGCAGAAGTTAGATAACGGCATTTTTTTAATTTCATTTCTGCTAACGAGGTTAGTATTCGTAGGCAGGGAGACACGATCTCGCCAATGCTCTTCACTGCCTGCTTGCAGGAGGTATTCCGGGGTCTGGAATGGGAACAGTTGGGGATAAGAGTTAATGGAGAATACCTGAGTAATTTGCGATTCGCTGATGACATTGACTTGCTAAGCCACTCAGGACAAGAACTGCAAAGCATGATCAATCAGTTAGACAGGCAGAGCAGAACGACGGGGCTAAGAATTAACATGCAGAAAACCAAAGTAATGTTCAACAGCCTAGCAAGGGAACAGCAGTTCGCCATTGGTAGCGAGGTGCTGGAAGTAGTAAGAGAATATGTCTACTTAGGACAGGTAGTGACCGCAGATCCGGATCATGAGAGGGAAATAACTAGAAGAATAAGAATGGGGTGGAGCGCATATGGCAGGTTCTCTCAGATCATGAATGGTAGCTTACCAATATCCCTGAAGAGAAAAGTATACAACAGCTGTATCCTACCGGTACTCACCTATGGGGCAGAAACGTGGAGGCTAACAAAGAGGGTTCAGCTTAAGTTAAGAACAACGCAGCGAGCTATGGAAAGAAAAATGATAGGTGGAACGTTAAGAGATCGAAAGCTGGCGGAGTGGGTGAGGGAACAAACGCGGGTTAATGACATCTTAGTTGAAATCAAGAGGAAGAAATGGGCTTGGGCAGGGCATGTAATGCGAAGGCAAGATAACCGGTGGTCCTTAAGGGTAACGGAGTGGATTCCAAGAGAAAGCAAACGTAGCAGGGGACGGCAGAAAGTTAGGTGGGCGGATGAGATTAAGAAGTTTGCGGGGATAGAGTGGCGGCAACTGACAAAGGACAGGGTTAATTGGAAAGGCATGGGAGAGGCCTTTGCCCTGCAGTGGGTGTAGTCAGGCTGATGATGATGATGATGATGATGATGACCTCCACGACGCGCCTGTCGTTATAGCGGCGCATTGCGAAGAAGTGCTATGTGGCGTAACTCTGTAAAGAGCGTGTAGGTGAATACGCGTGAACGATTGAAAGACCCAGTCTCTTTCCTATGCAATGACAGGTGCTGCCACCCGTGGGGCTTGTGAGACTTAGCTTGTTCTTTCTGAGCAACCTTTGCCACTTGCCAGGGTGGTCCGTTTGAACGAAATGCCGTGGGCAGGTTGTGACGACGCTAGAAGGTCAAGTGACTTAGGTGGCCCAACTAGATCGCAGGAACGGCCGGTTGCCCCGGCTGCAAGGCTTCAAACGGTGGCCAACGCTGGCGCCGAGTCTGGGCAGGTTTTTTCCTACAAGGGGGTACTAGCGCTTTCGAGTTGAAAACTACGTTGATGCATTGCATTTTGCTTGCGAAGACGGCCATTGAGGGTGATACGGGGCAGTTCAGTTTCTGTTTTTTTTTTTCCTACCTTACAAAAGCTGCGCTTTCAATGAAAGCAACAACTAATAAATTTGTTTGTTTATTGGTCTTTCATTACATATAATGGAGAAGCTAAGGCAAAAAGCTGCGTACGCAGCTTGACTAAGGCCCTATCCCCTCAAAGGCAAAACAGCAGTGAACACAGACCGAACACCGATCAGAAACTAGTAACAAGGAATAAGGAAGACAATAGTTACAGATGTACAATAGATTCAAGTATCTGCGCAAAAGAAAAACAAATTTTGGTTAGGAGCAAACACAAAATGCAGTGATAGGCCAAGTCGACAATGTACACAATGTAGAAATTATGGGTACGGAAGGAGCATGTGTAGCTCAGCATAATATGACGTGAAGCAATGAAGGCACATAAAAATGTCTAGCGCATCATTTGACATAGAAAAACAAAGGAAAAAACGGTTAGGTTCTTATTCGCTGAGCATTAAAAATAGCGATAAGGACACAAAAGTATGGTACAGCTGCCAATTGCTTAAGATATAAAGCTAATAAGGACATTACAAAAATAGTGTCGTGAATTATCATGAAGGAAAAAAAAAGTTGTTTTAAATATTTGAGGTGAATGTTAAGAATGTCTATATTTTCTTGAAGAAAATTGTAGAGAAGAGTTGGTATCTGATATTTTAGAGATTGTGTTGCATAATTAGTTCGATAATGCTCTACTTTCCAGTATAAGGGATTTCGCGTATTATAACCCGATGGCTCTTTGATTTCCAACTCACCAAGGTTAATAAGATAATTATTGTGCTGTAGTTTACCACGAATCAAACATTTACAAAGCTGGTATCTATGTATATCATTAACGCTTAGCAAATTTAGGTTATGGAGCAAGGGTGCAATCGGATGATCGTAGGCAGAACGGGTTATAACACGGATTGCCTTATTTTGGAGCCGGGACAGTTTTAACTTGCTGCTTAGTGTGGTAGTACCCCATACAAGAATGCAATAATTTATGTGCGACATGAACAGAGAATTGTATAGGATTAATGCTATTTTCTGTGGAAGGTAGTCTCTATGGCGATGAAAAATACCTACCATGTTTCCTAACTTGGAAGCTATATGGTCCACATGGGCGTCCCAAGACAAGGTTTCTGTAAATAATACGCCTAGCGTTTTAAAACTAGGTACAATCTCTACTGGCGCCGAAGTATAGAAGTATTTTAACGCTTTTCATTATACCATCTTAATCAGGCTTCAGTCTATTGGTACGGACGAACTTAAATTTGCCCTAAACTTCCCTGTAAGGCCGAGAGAGGGGCGGCAGTTTAGAATTGATAGCTCCCTCATAATGTGATCTGAATCATTATGAGTGCATGGCTTACCCTGTGGCAAGAGGCGTCTGTCGACTGTTAGCAAAACCGCTGCGCCTCGCAGCGGGCTCGGCGAGAAGGAGCGAATTGAGAAACGAGTTGACACCCGTGTTTGCCGCCTAGAGCCAAATTTAATAGAGGTAACAACATGAAACAACGCCGGAATGCCGAGCAGAAGAAAGCGATAAAGTGGCTGGGTCCGGAGACGGAGCATGCACGAGGAGGATATACAGCAATTCGCCAGAATAACAAAGAGTGGTCACGGGGTTCTACAGAGTTATACACAACTTGTAGCACAAAACATGGCACCGAGTAGAAGAATACAAACACCAGCGCTCACACTGCCAAGTGCCTATACGGCCTACTGCCCACTACCTACACACTGCCTACACAGAAAGCACTGTCCCATATTTTACCAGATGTGGCATACTTCATATAAAACAGCTGTTTAAACAAAAACTATCTCTGGAAGCGCTACGCGAATACCGTGCAGATATGAGGAAATTTTATGAAAACTATCAAGCTAAGCAGTCCCCGTATGAACTAAGACAGAGCGAAATAGTTAAGACCACATCAGGTACAAATTATGTCACACAGGTTATCGTCGCAAATACCAAAACTCATCAACAAGTACCCCGACGTATTAAACATAATGAGTTCTGTTGTCTCTCCAGTTCAGTTCAAAAAGCAAGTTGAAGCAATATTTTTATCTGAGCAGGAGGTGCATGGAGCCAACTCTTGGTGCTATTACCCTGTATTATGTCGTAGATAATATTTCATTACTTGTGTACAATGGTACGATCCACATTATCAATTTTTGTTTGGTGAAACACTTTTATTTACTGATAAAATTAATGCAGTAGGTAAGACATAGCGTTTGTGCTATTACAATCTAAATGAGTTATTTTCCTTTCCCTTCTACACAGAGATTAGAGTGTAACCTAAGACGGTGTGTATCTTACTGCATTTGTATTGATGTGTTATACTTGCGTCTGCGTATGATGTATAATCATATGTACACATGTGCTGCCTATGCTGTCAGGGGGGCTTAGCCTAGTCAGGTCCCATCCGGGCCTTTTGCTATTGCCTCCTGAGCCAATTTGTTTGAAATGGTCTCAAATAAAAAAGAAATAAAGACATAGTGTCTCCGCTGACGCCACAGTGTTATATATTTGTACTTAGTGACGTATATGACAATATAATTCCACATATATGTACACTGTGCCGTTTGTTGCCCTGCTAATTTTTTTGTGATGCACCACCTTACCCGGCTAATTCCTCCCTTATTTCATGGACTTACTGCCGAGTATCGCAGTTTTCCTGTGAGTTTTTGATTTACTATCCAAAAAGGTCAAGCTCCACAACCGAGAACATTGCTCCAAGCCAGGCACGAGCACAGTCATCCGTATCTTCTGCCACGTTATCTGAATAGCGCCGTTGCTGATGCAGTTGTCACGTGATCTGACTACTACCGTCAGTGCCTCTACCCACAAACGGGCCATTAACAGCTGCGCCGTGCAACATTTTCTGTGTGCGAGCAGCTTTTCAACCCACGCCGGCAAGCAGCCAGCAGCTTGCTTGGCTGACGCCTGTGATCACTCGGCCATCGACGTGACGTTTCGGACACTGTTCACGGCACCAGCCTGTTAGGCGGGCAGTAGCGCTGCAATCGGTTGGTAATGTTGCCTGAATCTAGAGCCAGTAAGTGTCTTTAGAACATGGACTACTACGCAGGCTTGATTCCAGAGCACACGGGCGTTCTACTTGTCAACAACGTTTGCATTACTTTCAAGCACGCGATCGCGGACAGGCGCATGAAGGCGTATCTGAGGTTTAAAGAGATAGTGTGAATGCCGCCCTATACATATGAGACCGATTCGAAGTCTCCGAGAGTGCACGGCCTACTACATCGGAAGAGCGGGAATTCAATGGAGATGCCAGAGATGTTGCAGTAGAGTGCTATATATACCGCGTTAAGGGTTGGCATCTTTTTTTAGCGTTCGCTGTCCGATTTTGCACAAAGAACGCTTTCTTTCAGTCATTTTCACCTCGGACGGCAGCGGAGTGGAATCCTCCCGCACTGACAGCAACGACTGATGTTACCATCTTTTCAAGAACGCCTTATTTAACATTGTACTTGTATAAGTAGACACTTCTGCGCATTTTTTAGAACAAAACAATTCAGTTTATTGTATTGTTGTTTTTCGTTTTATGCCTGTAACCATTACCTTCTCTGATGCCAGTGGCCCTGTGGGTACGATATAAATAAATAAATAAACAAATTTCGCATTAGGAAGTAACGTAATCGTCGGCAATTTTTTAGCTTCGCGAATGGCATGCGTTTGAAAGAAAACTGCACCCAAATTATCCCAGCTTTCTGTCTTTACAATACAATCTTCTGGTAACTTTCCTTTTATTCTTGCTCAGCATGCCTTGAACATCTACGAGCTGGACACTCTCTTCACAAGGATGCTGGCATTTTCTAAGGGTGCAATTTGGAAGGATGCTCGATATTGTATGGCACAGTTCTTCACGCCGTCGAAGGTAAAAGCGGTAAGCCCATTTTTTTTTTCTGACGTCTTTGAAAAAATTGTTCTTGGCAGGAATCATCCCTTGCCTTAGCGGAACGTTTTCTTCAACTCAAGGCAAAAAAACTATAATTGCACATTATTAACTACCCATATCATCAGCAGCAAGATGGTGTTTGCAGCAAGAATGCAGCCTGCTTGATTCAATTCCATTTGACCTCATACTCCCTCGGCTGCCTGCACAGTTTCCCTGCAAATTTTCTGATTTAAATAACTCACCTGTCGTCCTGTCGCCTATGACTGCGTTGTGTTTCCTTAGACTCCGCTGCAACCTCATAATACCTTAATTTATCTGTTATCCAGATGACATGCCTACACCATTAGCGTCGGCTGCAAATGATTTTGCTATCTTGTGAAAACAGCAAGTTCACTCCCTAATACACGATATTCGTTTTTTCATTGCGTTCGGCCATGTGACGTTCTGTGCCATAAATCTGTGGCTACGTTGCCCTTAATTTCTGTCTTTTTTTTCTTCATTAGCGTAGATGTTTCAACCGCATAGGCGAATAGTGGCAAGGTTCTGAATTAACGTATTTTTCTTTTGGGGACATCCTCAACCATGGCTGAAGATATCAGAACACTTTCGTAATTATACCCATGCCCCTGATAATTTTTTTATTTGATTTGTACATATTGCGGCCCCTACAGGGGCAATCGTAGAAGTGGACATATACGAGCATCGTAGATAGAATGAAAACTATAAGACACGGAAGGAAAAATTAAAATACCGAGGTTGAAAACTACACAAATTAGAAGCGTGGGAAGAGTAAGTAAAGTATTATGTATTAGTTATGGCATGCATAAATCTGTCTGTTGGGAGGGAACGCACTGCACCGGGCAGTGTAATCCGATGTTCAGCGGTTTATGGTTTATGAAGGTTTAACGTTCAAAAGGGACTCAGGTTTTGAGGGACGCCATAGTGGAGGGCTCCGGAAATATCGACTACCCGGGGCTCTTCAACGTGTACTGACATCGCACAGTACACGGGAATCTAAAATTTCGCCTCCATCGAAATTCGACCAGAGCGGCTGAGATCAAACCCGCGTCCTTCGGGTGGTGGCGGTGGTGGTAGTGATGAAAACATTTATAAAGAAGGGACAGGTGGTATGTTTGGATCAGCCCGTAAGGGACCGATCCTTACAAGTACTAGGTGGAGGTCCCTAGTATGGGACCCCAGTGGCGGTGGCCGCCGCCCGGGTGCGGCCGACTCAGGCTTTTTGGGCCTGTAAGTCGTGGCAGCCGAGCAGGGTCGCCTACCAGTCCACCCGGGTTGGGTTGGGGGATGGGGGGAATAGCCGGGTTGGAGGAGCAGGCCCACATCATGAGATAGGTGTCCGAAGACACCCCTCTACTGTGCGGGAAGCTGCCGTTAAAGGAGGGTTCAATATGTGTCAGTGCTGCCGGGCGCAGCAAAGTATTAATGAGAAGGCGGAGAAAGAGCCGCTCATCCGCTTTCTTGAGGCCTTTACATGGGCAAGGATAAAGGCGATGACTATCTTGATAGTAGGTTGTAACATCTTTGAACGTATAGATCGGATTAAAATCGGGTTCCTGATCGGCTGGGGTCCGCGGCCGAGTGCCTTAACCACTGAGCCACCACGGGAGCTTGGTGTACAATACTACCCGGAAAGAAACTGCATTCTGATTTGGTTTATTGGGGTTTAACGTCCCAGAGAAACTGAGGCTATGAGGAACGCCGTAGTGAAGGGGTGCGGAAATTTCGACCACCTGGGGTTCTTTCACGTGCACTGACATCGCACAGTACTCGGGCCTATAGAAATTCCCCGCCATTGAAATTCGGCCGCCGCGGCCGGAATCCAACCCGCGTCTTTCGGGTCAGCAGCCGAGCGCCGTAACCATGGAGCCACCACGGCGGCTAAACTGTATTTTGAACGTATTAGTGATTAGTGAAAGCAAATTAAGGCAAGAGATTGATTGTGATGACTTCTTGTTGGCGATGGTATGGCACTCGTGATGTACCTGTCACTTGAGAGTCGGTAGTGGTAATATACGACACAGTGAACGAAGTTTAACGATTGAAGTTGTCTACGAGTGGCGAGGGTAATTATTTGTAATCATTCTAGGTTAGAGGAGAGTGAAAAATCACGGCGATATTTGTCACATATGAAACGAACTGAATTCCTTTGGATGGCGTCAATTTTCTTGATATACGTTACCTTGTAAAGATTACACACAAAGTGTCCATAACCCAGAATTGGACGGATTAGGAATTTATACATGTAACCTTGTTTTCTTCGGAGGTTGGCTTAATGTTCGTTTAACACATCCTAATTTGTTCAGGGCTGTATTACAAATGAAGTCAATATGTTTGGACCATGGTCAGGTGGTGGCAAAAATAATCCCTAGATGCTTGTACTCGAACGCTCTTTGAAGGGGTACATTATGAAAAGAATAATCCAAAATCAGTGAAGAGGAACTATTACTGAATGTCATGACAACAGTTTTGCGGAGATTAATATTCATCTGCCAACTTTCGGCCATTTACGGAAGTTGGAAAATAATTCATTAATGCGAGAATAATCATCTGAAGAGTGAAATGACACACAAAACAGAATCATCTGCTTACATGCAAATGTTCGAAGTGATGTTACAAGGCAGGTCATTAAAATATAATAGAAAAAATAAAGGTCCTAAGACCGAGCCTTGCGACACACTAGATGTTACAGAGGCGACGAAAGAGAGCTTTGAACTGCATTTAAAAAACTGTAAATGATCGGAGAGGATATTAGAGATCGAATTTACTAAAGTCGACCTCCTCAATATGATATTTAATTTGAATATGAACTTAAAATGAATCACTGTGTCAAAGGATTTTCAAAAACCAATGAAAAGCGCGTCAATTTCACAACCACTTACAAAAAAGACGGCGCAACAGATGAAGACAAAGGAGGCACGCATAACGGCAGGACCGGTAATTCTCATGCACCATCTAGCCCATACAAGAGTTCTAGTTGACATCCACGGTCCAGATTATGAGCAATGTGATGCACGAATTCCGATAATTGGGTAGATGTCGTAAAACCTCTTCTAATACCATGCTGAACATCAGATAAAACATTATTCGATTCATGAAATTGTACGACGTGTGTTGGATAATATGCTCAAACATTTTACATGACGGCGATGTAAGCAAGATAGGCCTGTAGTTGTCAAGATGTTCCTTATTGCCTGACTTAAATAATGACAGAACATTTGCAAGTTTCAGGACTTAGGTAAAATACCATAAGAGATTTAATAAGCAGAATACGCAGATAATGACATGTTCGCAATGAATATTTAACGAGGAATTGCGTTTATTTTTTCAATTTATTTCTCATTCCGCATCCGCGGTTAGTATTTGAACAATAAAAGCGGAAATGTCTCTACACACTGCGGAATTTGTTTTTAGTCGACTGTTGAAGATGTTTTTCTCGCTCTTACTAATGTTATTCAGCATATTTTGTTGCATTCTCGCTGTGTATGTCATCATTCTCGCGCTTCACTTTATCCTCTGACCTATACGACGTCTGTTAGAAAAGTATCCGACTTTATTTTTTTTTGCGAACACCTGATGGATATGAAGCAAGTGCGCTTACAGCAGCCGACCTTGAACCCTCGTGCGCATGCACGAATTTTTTCCCGCCTGTCGACAGCGTCAGTCGCTGGGAAGCAGCGTTTGAGTGAGGCAGTGCGCAGTGCTGTCGTCGGTTTTTTGTTGCAAGGAAAATGGCGGAGCGAGAGGAGCAGCGCTACTACCTCAAATTTTGCCATAAACTTGGCGATAGCCAAGTGGAAACCATTCGAAATGTTCAGACGGCTTTCAGTGATGATGCTATGAGCAGCACACAGATTAAGCTGTGGTGCAACTGGTTTAAAGACGGCCGCACATCCGTGGAGAGAGAGCCACGCTCCGGTCGGCCATCAACATGCCGAAATGACCAGGTAATTTCCGAAGTGACCGCTGTGGTGATGCGGAACTGTTGTGTGACTATCCGAGAAATTGCGGGAGAGGTGGACATCAGCAATTTTTCTGCACATTCCATTATCACCGAAGATTTGGCCATGGAGAGAGTGGCAGCGAAATTTGTGCCGAAGCTGCTGACGGTGGAGAAAAAGCAGCTTCGTGTTGAAGTCTCACAGGAGATGCTGGATTCCACAAGCAGTTACCCTGACTTCACCGACGCCGTAATCACTAGTGACGAGTCTTGGGTGTACGGGTACGACCCGGAAACCAAATCCCAGTCGTCACAGAGGACGCATTCCACGTCACCAAGACCAAAGAAGGCCCGCCAAGTGCGCAGCAATGTCAAAGTGATGCTGACTGCTTTTTTGACTCCCTCTGTGTGGCACACCACGAGTACACACCCCACAGGGTCAAAGAATGACTAAAGAGTACTACAGGGATGTCCTCCATCGCCTACGTGGTGCTGTGCGGCGCAAGAGACCGGAATTGAGGTCAACAAGAAATTGGCGCATCCCTAGCGGCATTTCTCCTGCACATTCCTCGCATTTGATTCAGACTTTTCTGGCGAAAAACCAGCATCCTGTAGTTCAACAGGCTCCTTACTCTCCTGATATGTCCCCCTACGACTTCTGGCTGTTTCCTAAAATCAAGAGGCCATTGGAAGGAGCGCGATTTCAGAAAAGAAAGGACATTATGGCTGCAACGACAGCAGAGCTAAATTCCATTCCGAAAAGGGCCTTTTCGGAATACTTCCAACAATGGCAGCACCGCTAGGAGATCTATATGGAGCCCCAAGGAGACTACTTTGAAGGTTATGAGGTTTCTAACGCTCCAGTTATGCCAGTTTTTTTTCTTCGGCCAAAGGTCGGATACTTTTCTAACAGACCTCGTATAGAAAAGCAGTCGTAACCATCCTCAGTGTTTTGATGTTCGCTGTAATAGAAATGCCTCTCTCATATCCCTGGAATTCACTATCTCCTATGGCAGCAGCGACCACCTCGTCACCGCAAACTATCAAGTCTAATCGGCCCACCTCGCTATCTGCCACCACCTGGTGCACCTGCCTTTTCTGGGAACCGACTTCATTACCCTAAGGACCCATCAGTTACCTTGTCTTCTCCTTATACGCCCTGCCCGCGCTCGTCTGCTCCTCTTGAGTTCTACTAAGATATCAGCCACTCGCATTTGTTCTTTAATCCATTCTGGTACCTTCCTGCTTGGTAATGTTACATCTAGCATGTTCCTTTCAATGACGCTCTCTCGTCCTCTTGTTCATGAAGCCTTTCAAGCCTTTCTGTTAGCATCCAAGGTTCCATTCGTTATACAAAAGCTAGCGCAAAACACGACACACACAAGAAAGGTAGACAGGACAACGCGCTTCCTGTCTACCTTTCTTGTGTGTGTCGTGTTTTGCGCTTGCTTTTGTACGAAGAAAAATGCACCAACTAGCCCAGCAACAAGTGTTACTTGAGTATCTTTCCATTCGTTAGGTGAATATTGCGAAGATAGCAGTGTTTCCCCTTGAAGGCTATTGGTAAGATGGTATTTATAACCTGCGAGTTCCTGCCAAGTGCACTCCACCACATTATTCTCCTATCAACTTTATTCTGTTGGTTCCCATACATGGGCTGTACTTATCCTCAGTAAATATAATCCCGCACTGCTCCCAAGACGTCGCTGCTCAATACTAATTAGTTATATTCACGTTAATTATATTCATATCCATTCTTGTTTTTTGCCTGCCTTGGTCTTCGTTCATGTACCATTCCAATTCGCCCTCTTAGGTGCAGAACAAGGCAATACCAACAAGAGATGAGAGATAAACAAGGTGCTCTGGACTAAGTTCTATCCTCAACCCTTCCGAATTCATATACTCAGTTTGGCTCAGTAGCTGAACGCTATGGCGTTGAACTGCTGAGAAGAATGTAGCAGGACTCCATACCGATCACGGTTCTATTGTATCAGAAGCGCCGACATCGTTCTGCCCGAGCGCGTTACAGAGCTTAGCGCTAAGCTATCGTCAAAGCTTTTGCGTCAGCATCGGAGCGACTTTTAACTGGAGGGTGGTTGCCACGGGAACTACCCTGCTAGGGTAATGGAATCAATTCCAAGAGAAGGCAAGCGTAGCAGGGGGCGGCAGAAAGTTAAGTGGACGGATGAGATTAAGAAGTTTGCGGAGCTGCGGTGGCCCCTGCTGGCAAAGGACATGGTAAATTGGAGAGACATGAGAGAGGCCTTTGCCCTGCAGTGGGCGTAGTCTGGATGATGATGATGATGATGAGGCCACACCCCTTCACGATGCGCTTGGTTGACCGGTGAACAACCGCCCAGCTGCAGCGCAGTATGATTATTACTTGTGCGCTCGTGGCCAGTTCGTATCCTTGGGAGCTCAGAGGGGAAATCCGGCGGGGCTTGAGTAACCATGGCAGATACAGGGCGATCGGATCAGCTGGACTCTGCAGCCAAAATGCGGCGCGCTTGTGAGCATGCGAAGCGTTATCAATGACAAAATGCCGCTGAACGCGTGGCAGAAGACATTGCGGTCAAAGTGCAGGTCACCAGACGTGCGCCGCATATTGTTATTCAAATTTATTGTAAATGTTTTTGAGAACTGTCAACCGCAGGTTCCTTTGCGTTGAGACTGCACACACATCTTAGGTATTGCGGACACTTCGGTCTCCTATCAAGTTTGCCATCAGATCTTGCCTAGTTGAGCCACGCATGACACAAACCCGTAATCGTATGCGCCGAGATCGACGACCTGAAAGCACTAGCGCCTGGTTGCCGCCAATGGACTGCGGTGGAGCCTATCAAAGGAACCGCCCATAGGCTGCCTCGACCCAGCGTTAACCCGAGCACCTTGAGTCATTTGCCGCGGCGCCTTTCGCGTCGTGGCGCTGTGCTCTGTAGACATTACATGGCGCACCACTACCCTTTGTCTGTTTTCGGTTCCTCAGTCACGGCGTAGTAGATGATTACGGGTTTGCGTCAAGCGTGGCTGAACAAGGTAAGTTCAGTTCTCAGCTAACTATGACACAAAAGGCACCTTAATACGCAAGCTTTGTGTGCGATTTCACCGCAAAGGAGTCTTTGGTTGGGACGGGAGAATTTTTCAAAATTGGTGCAATAAAACTACAAAGCACTGGATTTTCTTCTGGGGGGAAATAGAAAAACCTTGGTTTAGCAGGTCCCGGATCATAAAAGAACTTCCGCCTACTAAACGTATATAGAAGTATCAACGGCGTGCTTGAGAAGTCGAACATTAGGGTGAACGCCACCGTCCAAAGGTAGGTTGGCCGTAGTAATTATTTTTATAGGCACGCTGAATTTCTTACTACGTAAAAACGTAGTTTTTTCGTGCAATATTCTGCCTTTTTGGTCACCTCGCCGTCACTCAACAGGTGCTGCCCTCTTTGTTGAACGCCGAGCAAGAGTTCATCAGGGTCTTAGGCGAGCATGCTGACCACGATGCCGAGACGGAAATCAACAGCTTGTGCGAGCGGTTCACCTTCGACGCCATTGGGAAGGCTGCGTACGGCATCGACACGGACGTGCAAAGGAATCCGGAGAACCCGCTGTTCAAGAGTGCTCTCGCCGTCCTCCCGAGCCTACATAGCGGATTTTTCTACGAGCTTGGTCGTGAGAAATATTTCTTTAGCTGTTGTCATGTTTACATTTGAACTTGGGCTTAATTAATCAGGTAGCGGAGCCCTGTATCACTAGCTGTGGCACCCTCTGGTGAGCACTAGAAAGATTGATGGCTACAAAAAAAAGCAGAGACACAAAATGAAACAAGCTAGCTGCACAAAACGAAATTGCGCATGGTCGTCGGCTTGTGCACAGAAGGTATGCTTCAGGTTTGGAAGGCGCCAGCTGAGGCTTCGATGTGAACGGCGTGTGCTGACAGCTGTCGCTTGCATCTGAAACTGCTGTAAGAAGGAAGTTGGCATCCGTGGGGCTAGCTGTCTGTTTGTTTTGAATCAGTGGAACTCACGGAAGGGCAGAGGTGGAGAGGGGAGCATGCGCCGTGCGGCCGTCTATAAAAAAAAGAGGGTTTTGTTGCCTCACAAGGGCTCAGGATATCGCGCTCGCATGAGATGTTGAAAGAAGAAGTTGCGCGTGCCGCCATGTGCTTGCATTCCTAGCGTCTTCTCTAGAGAAACTTGTTTTAAACATCTGTTGCTTCTAGCCTCCGATTTAGACACATTCAGGCATGGAAAGACCGGCGAACCTGAAAGGGAATATGAATTCGAGCATTTCGGTACTCTCCGTCCAAATTTTATCAATCATAGCGCTCCATAAAGGCCTCGGCGCAGCGTGAGCTCAATCGCTTTGTTCGGGCTTTCAATGTTCTTGAACAACGACGAAAATTCCTAGGCTTAAAGCAGCCGAAGTGGTGGGCTCAACTGCCACAGTCGGCTGGGTACCCTCCTGTTTCCTGCAATTGGTACAAGCCGTCCCTCGGACTGATGCTCGGATTTACAGTGTGGAAGGCTTGGGACGAACGAATATGATTGTTACCGTCAATGGACCAAACTGCTTACGTTTTCAGAAAGCCTGCATCATTGGTCGTGGCTGCTCAAGATACCTGTGAATCTCATGAAGCGTATATTCAACAACCCCCTGAGCGAACTCACCCAGAAAGTAAAGGACGTCATTCATTACCGACGAAAGAATCCACAGGTTTGGAACCCCACACTTTGTGCTTCAATGAAAAGTACCAAGGACTGCTTCTTTCAAGCTTTTATATTTGCGTGCAGAATGGTCTCTCAGGTGCAGGCAAACAAATGCGGCAGGGGGAGCGCGCATTCAGGTGAAACATGAATTGAATAGATTGGGTAGTTAATGAGGTTCCGCGCGAGTGGAAATGATCATTAGGAGAACGCTGTTTCTACCTTCCCCGAAAAGCAAAATTATGATTGTGAAAGACCAAAGGAAAAGAACATTTGCGAACTAAGACAAAAGTACGAAAACACAAAATTCAGGTGGCATAGAATTGTGTTTTACCGCTGCAAAGAGAATAAAATGATCTTTTTCCGGCCCATGAGCAAGTGGCCGGGGTCTCAGAGATAGAAACTGCCACGTAGTTATTTCCGTGTTGCCTACCGCGCACCTGGTCTTTCAGAACTCTGTGCTGATTAAGGCATGATAAACTACTCCTGCTAGAGATCTAGCCGGCGAGCGCGATCGAATACAGTTGCCAGCGTTGGATATTGCTCAAAAACATAGTCAGAAATTTTTTCCCCTCTTTGGCTTGAAGTTTCGTCTCGCGACACATCCCCAACGGTTACAAGTACTTTTTGGTAGCAATGAGAGAGCTTACACGAAAAAGACTTGAACTGATAAAAAAAATTGGCGCTTAGCTTTGGTTAAGCCCGGTAGGTTGCGAAAGTAAAACCGCAGCGCCTCCAACTGAAGGAACGCAGTGCGCCGCGTCTACAGGTCACGCGTGGCTACCGGCCGCCGCTGCGCGACGACTCAAAGAGTATTCGGTAATTTTTTTCATATTTTATTTTTGATGTTGTTGGGACTGAGAGAAAGAAAACATAATCTTCAGCTGGTATGACGTCACACCGGCAGTAGCGCCACAGGTGCGCGGCGCGGCGTAACTGCAGCCGGGCTATCTGAAGGAGCGAGTTTGTCGCCCATACTTACTCCGCTAAAGGTCAAAAGTAACTGTGGCCGGGTCACGCGAACGCTTGAAAGTGCGAATAGTAGTGCTTTCGCAATAAAAATACTTTTCATGCATTATGCTTAATGCTGAGGAAGTCGCAGCGAGAAAGTGCAGCAAAAACTTTTGAACTGATGAAAAAAAACACACTTTTAATGTATTCTCCTTACCGCTCAAGAGGTCGCAGCGACGGAGGGCATCCCGTTTCCTTTCCCTTCTTATGGGAGCTCGGCCTGCTCGCAGACCAGCGATTGGTCAGGACGCTGGCCTAGTTGACCAGGTTAGGCAGTTTCTGAAAGCTCGTTTGTAGGCCCGTAACAAGTAATCTTAGACAGGCCCAATTTTCTTTATTCTTTTCCAGGTAAAGTTACCTGATATGGCACAAATCCTTCTGGATGGCCTAGCTGGAAAGGAGGATTCTCACACAAAGTTGGAAGGAAAGGAAGGGAACGACTTAGGTATGGCGTATTTCATTCATTGCATTCCAGTGTTTGTCCGCTTCAGGTATCTAGCGCGACAGTAAAAAAGGCACTAGGCAGATATGACAGGATTACATAGAAAGTTATACGCGCGAGTACTATGAAAAGCGGGACTTCTAGTGATCAATGTTTGTTACGGGAACAGCCAAGTTACCAGTGTTGTGTTCCGAAATAGAGCAATGAATCCAACGACTATCCGAAACAAAAGCCTTCTGCATCGCTTAGGGCTGAGAAATGGCGACCTAATGGTAACCGAGAGGCACCACCCTTAACGAACTAAACGAAATTAGATTTTTTTTAACGTTTTTTGCCATTTTTATGCTTTTTTGAAGCATCGGCAGCGGCGCAGAGGTTTACGGCTTGTTATGTCTCTACACTGGTGCAGTTGTCTTGTCTGTGGTCGCAGACCCCTGTACCGCTACGTTTACATTTTTACTCGTACAGACATTTCCACCAGCTGAACACCTTGATTTTTTTACTAACCATCTAGCAGAGGCAATAAAAGGGATAAGTCAAGGCTCGTTTGGATATGGTTACGTTTTTTTTTAATTCAGTGCACCCTGTGCTTTCACTGTTGCTTCTTCTGCTCTCAACAGAAAGACTTGCCCTTTGCCTCACTAACTGTTGCCACTCAAGAGAAGGCAGCAGTAAGGAACCGCGAATCCCAGCTCCGGCAGTCGGTATCTTGGACGCATTAACGGTTGAATACTGCCTAGCGTCCCTTAATTCGGCAGTGGTAAATGCGCCTGGTGCAGTCTACAAGTACCTTGCCAGTATGTGAGCGTATAACAAGTGAACAGGTTTTAACAGCTTTCAAAATTGGACGGTTCGCATGCTGGGTCCCAGTTTAACTTCGTTTCAAAGCAAACAAATCGTGCGTTTAGTCCGCTAGGGCTAAGCGCTGCGGCCTTAAAGCGACACTAAAGGGAAAGATAAACCTAGGCAATAGGCATAGATTATTCCTCTGGAATACTTTTAACGTTTCCTCTAAGCGGAAAGATGAATGCGTTGCTGAGAAGACTGCTAATGAACGTCCCGAAACACTTCCACATTCAAAACACGCATGAAGAACTTCCACGAAATCATTTTTATTGCGCCAATCAGGGGCGCCACTTTCAATGACTGGAAACGTGAGCGGAGATCGACAAGGGGAAGTCAAGTGGTCAGAGGTCACAGCGGCAAGGTGAAAGTGCACGCCGCCTATTCCCCCGACTATTTTGAAAGCAGCTGTGCTACGTCACGTGCGTCTGCGCCTTTGGTCAAGTTGACCAGATGCGAAAGAAACCAGGTGAGGTTATCAAGGGCAACCTCAGACTTGAAAACAAACTGCTGATCGTGCTAACACATGTTTACATCGGCGATGGTGACAGAGGCATGTGCGTTTACTTTTGCTTGGCTAAGCTCCACTGACTTAAAGCAGAACTAGGTACCTCACACGCAGCTATACCTATGTTATGAAAGTGAACAATCAATTTGCACACAAGAACGAATTCTTCGCTTACATAAGCCCCAGAGTGGAATGGGCTGTATGCGGATTTTCTGCTCACAAGAATACTTCCTATACTGAAAGGAAAAAGTGTCTTTGCCTTTACTTGTATAGTTGTTATTCGTTCGTTGTGGATAATACGTTTTCTTTGATATTAGAGCAGCCTGTACTTCTCCGCCTTTATGTTAGAAAAAGAAAATGCACCGAATATATCTGTTTCCATCAGTCATTGGATGTGGCAGCGGTTCGGTTTTCGAGCTGACAATCGTGGGATGCAAGCTTAGCCGTTGGTACCGAATTTCAATTGTGGTTAGATGCAAAAACGTGCGCGTGATCTGCAATGCCGCTTCACGTGATGGAAGCGCAGGTTTTTTCTTCCTCCGCCATTTATTCCTCAGAGAGTTTTCAGGCGTCCAAGTCAAAACGGTGTGGAAAATAAAAAAAAACGCAAGCCAGGAGTTAGAGCGGCGTTACCAGCATGAGTGTTGCAGTACTATATGGCGGAACGCCGCTCAAAAACTCTGCTCAATTGTGAGGAAACTTTTTTCTCTTTTTGAGCAGCTATGAGTTGTACAGCCATTTTTGTAGACTGTAAAGATAGCATGAGCAGGTGACGTGGGGGTCGCTCTCTTGATACTATTAAGTGCTTCACAGCAGTTTTACCTAGTTTATGAGGCTGTTCTTCGTAGTAGCAGCATGTCATAATCGAAAATTAAATTGATTCATCTCACACTACTTTGCATACCGGCTTGTCCCCGTCTGTCGCCAAATAGGTGTTCTGACAAGCTTACATAGCCTCAAACGACATGGGTCTCAATGGCGAAACAGCGACTATCAGTCTACAAGTAGAAAAAAAAAGATTCTTAGTTCTCGTTGTTGAGAACGTAATCACATGACAGTCTTATTTATACATATAATGCGACGTACATACTGACACTTGAACTGCTCCAGGGACTTGAGAGGAATTACTCTGACAGGAGTCGTTTATTTATCCCAGCAAAATACCGCTAAGCTTAGACACCTGTCATATTGTCACGAAGGCTGCCGTCAAGCCTGTTTTTACAAAGATTTTTACAGCCACCGAATTTAGGACGTACACAGCCTTAGTCAATAGTATTCAGCCGAATGACATTCTATTACGGTCTTGCTCTGAAGCACGTACGGTGCTTAAGAAACTTTAGAAGTCCGGAAGTGTAAGAAGGAGAGCCCTTTTTGCCCCACACAGACTGTGAAAGTCAAGTCTGCCATAAAGGCTCTACTACACTGCTTGAAAGAAGACACTTTGGCCTCATGACTTCCCCAAGGTTCTGCGTGCCCTATATTGTGTGGATGCAAAAACATTTATCAAACCTTGAATAAACTGGGATCCTATCACGATTATGCTGATGAATCAAGCTTTGACGATAAGGTAACAAGGTGCCAAGCTAATAAGTATACTGCTCGTCTAGTTTCTTATAGAGTCCAGGTGAAGTTTACCTCTTTACCACAGCGATGGCCTAGTGGATGGACATCCGCCTCGCATGCGGGAGGTGCGAGGTTCGATCCCCAGTGCCGCCGGCTACCCACCGGTGGTACAATGGGTACATGCTTCCCCTGGCCTGGTGCTCAGTTTAATCAGGGTGAAACGCTTGGGAAACGGGTCTTTGACCCACCTTGCGCGAACGAAAGTACCTTGTGCCGTCGCGCTCTTTGGCCGTTGATACCCTTGCACCATAAAAATTAACCATCATTAGCATCATCATCATCATGTTTACCTCTCTGTGATAAACGATACTTGTGGGTTCCGCCGGGTACCCACCGGTGGTACAATGGGTACATGCTTCCCCTGGCCTGGTGCTCAGTTTAATCAGGGTGAAACGCTTGGGAAACGGGTCTTTGACCCACCTTGCGCGAACGAAAGTACCTTGTGCCGTGGCGCTCTTTGGCCGTTGATACCCTTGCACCATAAAAATTAACCATCATTAGCATCATCATCATCATGTTTACCTCTCTGTGATAAACGATACTTGTGGGTTCCGCCGGGTACCCACCGGTGGTACAATGGGTACATGCTTCCCCTGGCCTGGTGCTCAGTTTAATCAGGGTGAAACGCTTGGGAAACGGGTCTTTGACCCACCTTGCGCGAACGAAAGTACCTTGTGCCGTGGCGCTCTTTGGCCGTTGATACCCTTGCACCATAAAAATTAACCATCATTAGCATCATCATCATCATGTTTACCTCTCTGTGATAAACGATACTTGTGGGTTCCGCCGGGTACCCACCGGTGGTACAATGGGTACATGCTTCCCCTGGCCTGGTGCTCAGTTTAATCAGGGTGAAACGCTTGGGAAACGGGTCTTTGACCCACCTTGCGCGAACGAAAGTACCTTGTGCCGTGGCGCTCTTTGGCCGTTGATACCCTTGCACCATAAAAATTAACCATCATTAGCATCATCATCATCATGTTTACCTCTCTGTGATAAACGATACTTGTGGGTTCCGCCGGGTACCCACCGGTGGTACAATGGGTACATGCTTCCCCTGGCCTGGTGCTCAGTTTAATCAGGGTGAAACGCTTGGGAAACGAGTCTTTGACCCACCTTGCGCGAACGAAAGTACCTTGTGCCGTGGCGCTCTTTGGCCGTTGATACCCTTGAACCATAAAAATTAACCATCATTAGCATCATCATCATCATGTTTACCTCTCTGTGATAAACGATACTTGTGGGTTCCGCCGGGTACCCACCGGTGGTACACTGGGTACATGCTTCCCCTGGCCTGGTGCTCAGTTTAATCAGGGTGAAACGCTTGGGAAACGGGTCTTTGACCCACCTTGCGCGAACGAAAGTACCTTGTGCCGTGGCGCTCTTTGGCCGTTGATACCCTTGCACCATAAAAATTAACCATCATTAGCATCATCATCATCATGTTTACCTCTCTGTGATAAACGATACTTGTGCGTTCCGCCGGGCACCCACCGGTGGTACAATGGGTACATGCTTCCCCTGGCCTGGTGCTCAGTTTAATCAGGGTGAAACGCTTGGGAAACGAGTCTTTGACCCACCTTGCGCGAACGAAAGTACCTTGTGCCGTGGCGCTCTTTGGCCGTTGATACCCTTGCACCATAAAAATTAACCATCATTAGCATCATCATCATCATGTTTACCTCTCTGTGATAAACGATACTTGTGGGTTCCGCCGGGTACCCACCGGTGATACAAAGGGTACAAGCTTCCCCTGGCCTGGTGCTCAGTTTAATCAGGGTGAAACGCTTGGGAAACGGGTCTTTGACCCACCTTGCGCGAACGAAAGTACCTTGTGCCGTGGCGCTCTTTGGCCGTTGATACCCTTGCACCATAAAAATTAACCATCATTAGCATCATCATCATCATGTTTACCTCTCTGTGATAAACGATACTTGTGGGTTCCGCCGGGTACCCACCGGTGATACAATGGGTACAAGCTTCCCCTGGCCTGGTGCTCGGTTTAATCAGGGTGAAACGCTTGGGAAACGGGTCTTTGACCCACCTTGCGCGAACGAAAGTACCTTGTGCCGTGGCGCTCTTTGGCCGTTGATACCCTTGCACCATAAAAATTAACCATCATTAGCATCATCATCATCATGTTTACCTCTCTGGGATAAACGATACTTGTGGGTTCCGCCGGGTACCCACCGGTGGTACAATGGGTACATGCTTCCCCTGGCCTGGTGCTCAGTTTAATCAGGGTGAAACGCTTGGGAAACGGGTCTTTGACCCACCTTGCGCGAACGAAAGTATCTTGTGCCGTGGCGCTCTTTGGCCGTTGATACCCTTGCACCATAAAAATTAACCATCATTAGCATCATCATCATCATGTTTACCTCTCTGTGATAAACGATACTTGTGGGTTCCGACGGGTACCCACCTGTGATACAATGGGTACATGCTTCCCCTGGCCTGATGCTCAGTTTAATCAGGGTGAAACGCTTGGGAAACGGGTCTTTGACCCACCTTGCGCGAACGAAAGTACCTTGTGCCGTGGCGCTCTTTGGCCGTTGATACCCTTGCACCATAAAAATTAACCGTCATTAGCATCATCATCATCATGTTTACCTCTCTGTGATAAACGATACTTGTGGGTTCCGCCGAGTACCCACCGGTGATAGAATGGGTACAAGCTTCCCCTGGCCTGGTGCTCGGTTTAATCAGGGTGAAACGCTTGGGAAACGGGTCTTTGACCCACCTTGCGCGAACGAAAGTACCTTGTGCCGTGGCGCTCTTTGGCCGTTGATACCCTTGCACCATAAAAATTAACCATCATTAGCATCATCATCATCATGTTTACCTCTCTGTGATAAACGATACTTGTGGGTTCCGCCGGGTACCCACCGGTGATACAATGGGTACAAGCTTCCCCTGGCCTGGTGCTCGGTTTAATCAGGGTGAAACGCTTGGGAAACGGGTCTTTGACCCACCTTGCGCGAACGAAAGTACCTTGTGCCGTGGCGCTCTTTGGCCGTTGATACCCTTGCACCATAAAAATTAACCATCATTAGCATCATCATCATCATGTTTACCTCTCTGTGATAAACGATACTTGTGGGTTCCGCCGGGTACCCACCGGTGGTACAATGGGTACATGCTTCCCCTGGCCTGGTGCTCAGTTTAATCAGGGTGAAACGCTTGGGAAACGGGTCTTTGACCCACCTTGCGCGAACGAAAGTACCTTGTGCCGTGGCGCTCTTTGGCCGTTGATACCCTTGCACCATAAAAATTAACCATCATTAGCATCATCATCATCATGTTTACCTCTCTGTGATAAACGATACTTGTGGGTTCCGCCGGGTACCCACCGGTGGTACAATGGGTACATGCTTCCCCTGGCCTGGTGCTCAGTTTAATCAGGGTGAAACGCTTGGGAAACGAGTCTTTGACCCACCTTGCGCGAACGAAAGTACCTTGTGCCGTGGCGCTCTTTGGCCGTTGATACCCTTGCACCATAAAAATTAACCATCATTAGCATCATCATCATCATGTTTACCTCTCTGTGATAAACGATACTTGTGGGTTCCGCCGGGTACCCACCGGTGATACAATGGGTACAAGCTTCCCCTGGCCTGGTGCTCAGTTTAATCAGGGTGAAACGCTTGGGAAACGGGTCTTTGACCCACCTTGCGCGAACGAAAGTACCTTGTGCCGTGGCGCTCTTTGGCCGTTGATACCCTTGCACCATAAAAATTAACCATCATTAGCATCATCATCATCATGTTTACCTCTCTGTGATAAACGATACTTGTGGGTTCCGCCGGGTACCCACCGGTGATACAATGGGTACAAGCTTCCCCTGGCCTGGTGCTCGGTTTAATCAGGGTGAAACGCTTGGGAAACGGGTCTTTGACCCACCTTGCGCGAACGAAAGTACCTTGTGCCGTGGCGCTCTTTGGCCGTTGATACCCTTGAACCATAAAAATTAACCATCATTAGCATCATCATCATCATGTTTACCTCTCTGTGATAAACGATACTTGTGGGTTCCGCCGGGTACCCACCGGTGGTACACTGGGTACATGCTTCCCCTGGCCTGGTGCTCAGTTTAATCAGGGTGAAACGCTTGGGAAACGGGTCTTTGACCCACCTTGCGCGAACGAAAGTACCTTGTGCCGTGGCGCTCTTTGGCCGTTGATACCCTTGCACCATAAAAATTAACCATCATTAGCATCATCATCATCATGTTTACCTCTCTGTGATAAACGATACTTGTGGGTTCCGCCGGGTACCCACCGGTGGTACAATGGGTACATGCTTCCCCTGGCCTGGTGCTCAGTTTAATCAGGGTGAAACGCTTGGGAAACGAGTCTTTGACCCACCTTGCGCGAACGAAAGTACCTTGTGCCGTGGCGCTCTTTGGCCGTTGATACCCTTGCACCATAAAAATTAACCATCATTAGCATCATCATCATCATGTTTACCTCTCTGTGATAAACGATACTTGTGGGTTCCGCCGGGTACCCACCGGTGATACAAAGGGTACAAGCTTCCCCTGGCCTGGTGCTCAGTTTAATCAGGGTGAAACGCTTGGGAAACGGGTCTTTGACCCACCTTGCGCGAACGAAAGTACCTTGTGCCGTGGCGCTCTTTGGCCGTTGATACCCTTGCACCATAAAAATTAACCATCATTAGCATCATCATCATCATGTTTACCTCTCTGTGATAAACGATACTTGTGGGTTCCGCCGGGTACCCACCGGTGATACAATGGGTACAAGCTTCCCCTGGCCTGGTGCTCGGTTTAATCAGGGTGAAACGCTTGGGAAACGGGTCTTTGACCCACCTTGCGCGAACGAAAGTACCTTGTGCCGTGGCGCTCTTTGGCCGTTGATACCCTTGCACCATAAAAATTAACCATCATTAGCATCATCATCATCATGTTTACCTCTCTGGGATAAACGATACTTGTGGGTTCCGCCGGGTACCCACCGGTGGTACAATGGGTACATGCTTCCCCTGGCCTGGTGCTCAGTTTAATCAGGGTGAAACGCTTGGGAAACGGGTCTTTGACCCACCTTGCGCGAACGAAAGTACCTTGTGCCGTGGCGCTCTTTGGCCGTTGATACCCTTGCACCATAAAAATTAACCATCATTAGCATCATCATCATCATGTTTACCTCTCTGTGATAAACGATACTTGTGGGTTCCGACGGGTACCCACCTGTGATACAATGGGTACATGCTTCCCCTGGCCTGATGCTCAGTTTAATCAGGGTGAAACGCTTGGGAAACGGGTCTTTGACCCACCTTGCGCGAACGAAAGTACCTTGTGCCGTGGCGCTCTTTGGCTGTTGATACCCTTGCACCATAAAAATTAACCGTCATTAGCATCATCATCATCATGTTTACCTCTCTGTGATAAACGATACTTGTGGGTTCCGCCGGGTACCCACCGGTGATAGAATGGGTACAAGCTTCCCCTGGCCTGGTGCTCGGTTTAATCAGGGTGAAACGCTTGGGAAACGGGTCTTTGACCCACCTTGCGCGAACGAAAGTACCTTGTGCCGTGGCGCTCTTTGGCCGTTGATACCCTTGCACCATAAAAATTAACCATCATTAGCATCATCATCATCATGTTTACCTCTCTGTGATAAACGATACTTGTGGGTTCCGCCGGGTACCCACCGGTGGTACAATGGGTACATGCTTCCCCTGGCCTGGTGCTCAGTTTAATCAGGGTGAAACGCTTGGGAAACGGGTCTTTGACCCACCTTGCGCGAACGAAAGTACCTTGTGCCGTGGCGCTCTTTGGCCGTTGATACCCTTGCACCATAAAAATTAACCATCATTAGCATCATCATCATCATGTTTACCTCTCTGTGATAAACGATACTTGTGGGTTCCGCCGGGTACCCACCGGTGGTACAATGGGTACATGCTTCCCCTGGCCTGGTGCTCAGTTTAATCAGGGTGAAACGCTTGGGAAACGAGTCTTTGACCCACCTTGCACGAACGAAAGTACCTTGTGCCGTGGCGCTCTTTGGCCGTTGATACCCTTGCACCATAAAAATTAACCATCATTAGCATCATCATCATCATGTTTACCTCTCTGTGATAAACGATACTTGTGGGTTCCGCCGGGTACCCACCGGTGGTACAATGGGTACATGCTTCCCCTGGCCTGGTGCTCAGTTTAATCAGGGTGAAACGCTTGGGAAACGGGTCTTTGACCCACCTTGCGCGAACGAAAGTACCTTGTGCCGTGGCGCTCTTTGGCCGTTGATACCCTTGCACCATAAAAATTAACCATCATTAGCATCATTATCATCATGTTTACCTCTCTGTGAGAAACGATACTTGTGGGTTCCGCCGGGTACCCACCTGTGATACAATGGGTACATGCTTCCCCTGGCCTGATGCTCAGTTTAATCAGGGTGAAACGCTTGGGAAACGGGTCTTTGACCCACCTTGCGCTAACGAAAGTACCTTGTGCCGTGGCGCTCTTTGGCCGTTGATACCCTTGCACCATAAAAATTAACCGTCATTAGCATCATCATCATCATGTTTACCTCTCTGTGATAAACGATACTTGTGGGTTCCGCCGGGTACCCACCGGTGATACAATGGGTACAAGCTTCCCCTGGCCTGGTGCTCGGTTTAATCTGGGTGAAACGCTTGGGAAACGGGTCTTTGACCCACCTTGCGCGAACGAAAGTACCTTGTGCCGTGGCGCTCTTTGGCCGTTGATACCCTTGCACCATAAAAATTAACCATCATTAGCATCATCATCATCATGTTTACCTCTCTGTGATAAACGATACTTGTGGGTTCCGCCGGGTACCCACCGGTGATACAATGGGTACAAGCTTCCCCTGGCCTGGTGCTCGGTTTAATCAGGGTGAAACGCTTGGGAAACGGGTCTTTGACCCACCTTGCGCGAACGAAAGTACCTTGTGCCGTGGCGCTCTTTGGCCGTTGATACCCTTGCACCATAAAAATTAACCATCATTAGCATCATCATCATCATGTTTACCTCTCTGTGATAAACGATACTTGTGGGTTCCGCCGGGTACCCACCGGTGATACAATGGGTACATGCTTCCCCTGGCCTGGTGCTCAGTTTAATCAGGGTGAAACGCTTGGGAAACGGGTCTTTGGCCCACCTTGCGCGAACGAAAGTACCTTGTGCCGTGGCGCTCTTTGGCCGTTGATACCCTTGCACCATAAAAATTAACCATCATTAGCATCATCATCATCATGTTTACCTCTCTGTGATAAACGATACTTGTGGGTTCCGCCGGGTACCCACCGGTGATACAATGGGTACATGCTTCCCCTGGCCTGGTGCTCAGTTTAATCAGGGTGAAACGCTTGGGAAACGGGTCTTTGACCCACCTTGCGCGAACAAAAGTACCTTGTGCCGTGGCGCTCTTTGGCCGTTGATACCCTTGCACCATAAAAATTAACCATCATTAGCATCATCATCATCATCATGTTTACCTCTCTGTGATAAACGATACTTGTGGGTTCCGCCGGGTACCCACCGGTGATACAATGGGTACAAGCTTCCCCTGGCCTGGTGCTCGGTTTAATCAGGGTTAAACGCTTGGGAAACGAGTCTTTGACCCACCTTGCGCGAACGAAAGTACCTTGTGCCGTGGCGCTCTTTGGCCGTTGATACCCTTGCACCATAAAAATTAACCATCATTAGCATCATCATCATCATGTTTACCTCCTGTGATAAACGATACTTGTGGGTTCCGCCGGGTACCCACCGGTGATACAATGGGTACAAGCTTCCGCTGGCCTGGTGCTCGGTTTAATCAGGGTTAAACGCTTGGGAAATGGGTCTCTGTCCCAACCTTGAGTAGAAGAAAACACCTTGTGCCGTGGAGCTCATTGGCCGTTGATGCCCTTGCACCATAAAAATTAACCATCATTAGCATCATCATCATCATGTTTACCTCTCTGTGATAAACGATACTTGTGGGTTCCGCCGGGTACCCACCGGTGATACAATGGGTACATGCTTCCCCTGGCCTGGTGCTCAGTTTAATCAGGGTGAAACGCTTGGGAAACGAGTCTTTGACCCACCTTGCGCGAACGAAAGTACCTTGTGCCGTGGCGCTCTTTGGCCGTTGATACCCTTGCACCATAAAAATTAACCATCATTAGCATCATCATCATCATCATGTTTACCTCTCTGTGATAAACGATACTTGTTGGTTCCGCCGGGTACCCACCGGTGATACAATGGGTACAAGTTTCCCCTGGCCTTGTGCTCGGTTTAATCAGGGTTAAACGCTTGGGAAATGGGTCTCTGTCCCAACCTTGAGTAGAAGAAAACACCTTGTGCCGTGGAGCTCATTGGCCGTTGATACCCTTGCACCATAAAAATTAACCATCATTAGCATCATCATCATCATGTTTACCTCTTTGTGATAAACGATACTTGTGGGTTCCGCCGGGTACCCACCGGTGATACAATGGGTACAAGCTTCCCCTGGCCTGGTGCTCGGTTTAATCAGGGTTAAACGCTTGGGAAATGGGTCTCTGTCCCAACCTTGAGTAGAAGAAAACACCTTGTGCCGTGGAGCTCATTGGCCGTTGATACCCTTGCACCATAAAAATTAACCATCATTAGCATCATCATCATCATGTTACCTCTCTGTGATAAACGATAGTTGTGGGTTCCGCCGGGTACCCACCGGTGATACAATGGGTACATGCTTCCCCTGGCCTGGTGCTCAGTTTAATCAGGGTGAAACGCTTGGGAACGGGTCTTTGACCCACCTTGCGCGAACGAAAGTACCTTGTGCCGTGGCGCTCTTTGGCCGTTGATACCCTTGCACCATAAAAATTAACCATCATTAGCAACATCATCATCATGTTTACCTCTCTGTGATAAACGATACTTGTGGGTTCCGCCGGGTACCCACCGGTGATACAATGGGTACATGCTTCCCCTGGCCTGGTGCTCAGTTTAATCAGGGTGAAACGCTTGGGAACGGGTCTTTGACCCACCTTGCGCGAACGAAAGTACCTTGTGCCGTGACGCTCTTTGGCCGTTGATACCCTTGCACCATAAAAATTAACCATCATTAGCATCATCATCATCATGTTTACCTCTCTGTGATAAACGATACTTGTGGGTTCCGCCGGGTACCCACCGGTGATACAATGGGTATATGCTTCCCCTGGCCTGGTGCTCGGTTTAATCAGGGTTAAACGCTTGGGAAATGGGTCTCTGCCCAACCTTGAGTAGAAGAAAACACCTTGTGCCGTGGCGCTCTTTGGCCGTTGATACCCGTGCACCATAAAAATTAACCATCATTAGCATCATCATCATCATGTTTACCTCTCTGTGATAAACGATACTTGTGGGTTCCGCCGGGTACCCACCGGTGATACAATGGGTACAAGCTTCCCCTGGCCTGGTGCTCGGTTTAATCAGGGTGAAACGCTTGGGAAACGGGTCTTTGAACCACCTTGCGCGAACGAAAGTACCTTGTGCCGTGGCGCTCTTTGGCCGTTGATACAATTGCACCATAAAAATTAACCATCGTTAGCATCATCATCATCATGTTTACCTCTCTGTGATAAACGATACTTGTGGGTTCCGCCGGGTACCCACCGGTGATACAATGGGTACAAGCTTCCCCTGGCCTGGTGCTCGGTTTAATTAGGGTGAAACGCTTGGGAAACGGGTCTTTGACCCACCTTGCGCGAACGAAAGTACCTTGTGCCGTGGCGCTCTTTGGCCGTTGATACCCTTGCACCATAAAAATTAACCATCATTAGCATCATCATCATCATGTTTACCTCTCTGTGATAAACGATACTTGTGGGTTCCGCCGGGTACCCACCGGTGATAGAATGGGTACAAGCTTCCCCTGGCCTGGTGCTCGGTTTAATCAGGGTGAAACGCTTGGGAAACGGGTCTTTGACCCACCTTGCGCGAACGAAAGTACCTTGTGCCGTGGCGCTCTTTGGCCGTTGATACCCTTGCACCATAAAAATTAACCATCATTAGCATCATCATCATCATCATGTTTACCTCTCTGTGATAAACGATACTTGTGGGTTCCGCCGGGTACCCACCGGTGATACAATGGGTACAAGCTTCCCCTGGCCTGGTGCTCGGTTTAATCAGGGTTAAACGCTTGGGAAACGAGTCTTTGACCCACCTTGCGCGAACGAAAGTACCTTGTGCCGTGGCGCTCTTTGGCCGTTGATACCCTTGCACCATAAAAATTAACCATCATTAGCATCATCATCATCATGTTTACCTCCTGTGATAAACGATACTTGTGGGTTCCGCCGGGTACCCACCGGTGATACAATGGGTACAAGCTTCCGCTGGCCTGGTGCTCGGTTTAATCAGGGTTAAACGCTTGGGAAATGGGTCTCTGTCCCAACCTTGAGTAGAAGAAAACACCTTGTGCCGTGGAGCTCATTGGCCGTTGATACCCTTGCACCATAAAAATTAACCATCATTAGCATCATCATCATCATGTTTACCTCTCTGTGATAAACGATACTTGTGGGTTCCGCCGGGTACCCACCGGTGATACAATGGGTACAAGCTTCCCCTGGCCTGGTGCTCGGTTTAATCAGGGTTAAAAGCTTGGGAAATGGGTCTCTGTCCCAACCTTGAGTAGAAGAAAACACCTTGTGCCGTGGAGCTCATTGGCCGTTGATACCCTTGCACCATAAAAATTAACCATCATTAGCATCATCATCATCATGTTTACCTCTCTGTGATAAACGATACTTGTGGTTTCCGCCGGGTACCCACCGGTGATACAATGGGTACATGCTTCCCCTGGCCTGGTGCTCAGTTTAATCAGGGTGAAACGCTTGGGAAACGAGTCTTTGACCCACCTTGCGCGAACGAAAGTACCTTGTGCCGTGGCGCTCTTTGGCCGTTGATACCCTTGCACCATAAAAATTAACCATCATTAGCATCATCATCATCATCATGTTTACCTCTCTGTGATAAACGATACTTGTTGGTTCCGCCGGGTACCCACCGGTGATACAATGGGTACAAGCTTCCCCTGGCCTTGTGCTCGGTTTAATCAGGGTTAAACGCTTGGGAAATGGGTCTCTGTCCCAACCTTGAGTAAAAGAAAACACCTTGTGCCGTGGAGCTCATTGGCCGTTGATACCCTTGCACCATAAAATTTAACCATCATTAGCATCATCATCATCATGTTTACCTCTTTGTGATAAACGATACTTGTGGTTTCCGCCGGGTACCCACCGGTGATACAATGGGTATATGCTTCCCCTGGCCTGGTGCTCGGTTTAATCAGGGTTAAACGCTTGGGAAATGGGTCTCTGCCCAACCTTGAGTAGAAGAAAACACCTTGTGCCGTGGCGCTCTTTGGCCGTTGATACCCTTGCACCATAAAAATTAACCATCATTAGCATCATCATCATCATGTTTACCTCTCTGTGATAAACGATACTTGTGGGTTCCGCCGGGTACCCACCGGTGATACAATGGGTACAAGCTTCCCCTGGCCTGGTGCTCGGTTTAATCAGGGTTAAACGCTTGGGAAATGGGTCTCTGTCCCAACCTTGAGTAGAAGAAAACACCTTGTGTCGTGGCGCTCTTTGGCCGTTGATACCCTTGCACCATAAAAATTAACCATCATTAGCATCATCATCATGTTTACCTCTCTGTGATAAACGATACTTGTGGGTTCCGCCGGGTACCCACCGGTGATACAATGGGTACATGCTTCCCCTGGCCTGGTGCTCGGTTTAATCAGGGTTAAACGCTTGGGAAATGGGTCTATGTCCCAACCTTGAGTAGAAGAAAACACCTTGTGCCGTGGCGCTCTTTGGCCGTTGATACCCGTGCACCATAAAAATTAACCATCATTAGCATCATCATCATCATGTTTACCTCTCTGTGATAAACGATACTTGTGGGTTCCGCCGGGTACCCACCGGTGATACAATGGGTACAAGCTTCCCCTGGCCTTGTGCTCGGTTTAATCAGGGTGAAACGCTTGGGAAACGGGTCTTTGACCCACCTTGCGCGAACGAAAGTACCTTGTGCCGTGGCGCTCTTTGGCCGTTGATACAATTGCACCATAAAAATTAACCATCATTAGCATCATCATCATCATGTTTACCTCTCTGTGATAAACGATACTTGTGGGTTCCGCCGGGTACCCACCGGTGATACAATGGGTACATGCTTCCCCTGGCCTGGTGCTCAGTTTAATCAGGGTGAAACGCTTGGGAAACGGGTCTTTGACCCACCTTGCGCGAACGAAAGTACCTTGTGCCGTGGCGCTCTTTGGCCGTTGATACCCTTGCACCATAAAAATTAACCATCATTAGCATCATCATCATCATCATGTTTACCTCTCTGTGATAAACGATACTTGTGGGTTCCGCCGGGTACCCACCGGTGATACAATGGGTACAAGCTTCCCCTGGCCTGGTGCTCGGTTTAATCAGGGTTAAACGCTTGGGAAACGAGTCTTTGACCCACCTTGCGCGAACGAAAGTACCTTGTGCCGTGGCGCTCTTTGGCCGTTGATACCCTTGCACCATAAAAATTAACCATCATTAGCATCATCATCATCATGTTTACCTCCTGTGATAAACGATACTTGTGGGTTCCGCCGGGTACCCACCGGTGATACAATGGGTACAAGCTTCCGCTGGCCTGGTGCTCGGTTTAATCAGGGTTAAAAGCTTGGGAAATGGGTCTCTGTCCCAACCTTGAGTAGAAGAAAACACCTTGTGCCGTGGAGCTCATTGGCCGTTGATACCCTTGCACCATAAAAATTAACCATCATTAGCATCATCATCATCATGTTTACCTCTCTGTGATAAACGATACTTGTGGGTTCCGCCGGGTACCCACCGGTGATACAATGGGCATATGCTTCCCCTGGCCTGGTGCTCGGTTTAATCAGGGTTAAACGCTTGGGAAATGGGTCTCTGCCCAACCTTGAGTAGAAGAAAACACCTTGTGCCGTGGCGCTCTTTGGCCGTTGATACCCTTGCACCATAAAAATTAACCATCATTAGCATCATCATCATCATGTTTACCTCTCTGTGATAAACGATACTTGTGGGTTCCGCCGGGTACCCACCGGTGATACAATGGGTACAAGCTTCCCCTGGCCTGGTGCTCGGTTTACTCAGGGTTAAACGCTTGGGAAATGGGTCTCTGTCCCAACTTTGAGTAGAAGAAAACACCTTGTGTCGTGGCGCTCTTTGGCCGTTGATACCCTTGCACCATAAAAATTAACCATCATTAGCATCATCATCATCATGTTTACCTCTCTGTGATAAACGATACTTGTGGGTTCCGCCGGGTACCCACCGCTGATACAATGGGTACATGCTTCCCCTGGCCTGGTGCTCGGTTTAATCAGGGTTAAACGCTTGGGAAATGGGTCTATGTCCCAACCTTGAGTAGAAGAAAACACCTTGTGCCTTGGCGCTCTTTGGCCGTTGATACCCGTGCACCATAAAAATTAACCATCATTAGCATCATCATCATCATGTTTACCTCTCTGTGATAAACGATACTTGTGGGTTCCGCCGGGTACCCACCGGTGATACAATGGGTACAAGCTTCCCCTGGCCTGGTGCTCGGTTTAATCAGGGTTAAACGCTTGGGAAATGGGTCTCTGTCCCAACCTTGAGTAGAAGAAAACACCTTGTGCCGTGGCGCTCTTTGGCCGTTGATACCCTTGCACCATAAAAATTAACCATCATTAGCATCATCATCATCATGTTTACCTCTCTGTGATAAACGATACTTGTGGGTTCCGCCGGGTACCCACCGGTGATACAATGGGTACATGCTTCCCCTGGCCTGGTGCTCGGTTTAATCAGGGTTAAACGCTTGGGAAATGGGTCTCTGTCCCAACCTTGAGTAGAAGAAAACACCTCGTGCCGTGGCGCTCTTTGGCCGTTGATACCCTTGCACCATAAAAATTAACCATCATTAGCATCATCATCATCATGTTTACCTCTCTGTGATAAACGATACTTGTGGGTTCCGCCGGGTACCCACCGGTGATACAATGGGTACAAGCTTCCCCTGGCCTGGTGCTCAGTTTAATCAGGGTGAAACGCTTGGGAAACGAGTCTTTGACCCACCTTGCGCGAACGAAAGTACCTTGTGCCGTGGCGCTCTTTGGCCGTTGATACCCTTGCACCATAAAAATTAACCATCATTAGCATCATCATCATCATGTTTACCTCTCTGTGATAAACGATACTTGTGGGCTCCGCCGGGTACCCACCGGTGATACAATGGGTAGAAGCTTCCCCTGGCCTGGTGCTCGGTTTAATCAGGGTTAAACGCTTGGGAAACGGGTCTTTGACCCACCTTGCGCGAACGAAAGTACCTTGTGCCGTGGCGCTCTTTGGCCTTGATACCCTTGCACCATAAAAATTAACCATCATTAGCATCATCATCATCATGTTTACCTCTCTGTGATAAACGATACTTGTGGGTTCCGCCGGGTACCCACCGGTGATACAATGGGTACAAGCTTCCCCTGGCCTGGTGCTCAGTTTAATCAGGGTGAAACGCTTGGGAAACGGGTCTTTGACCCACCTTGCGCGAACGAAAGTACCTTGTGCCGTGGCGCTCTTTGGCCGTTGATACCCTTGCACCATAAAAATTAACCATCATTAGCATCATCATCATCATGTTTACTTCTCTGTGATAAACGATACTTGTGGGTTCCGCCGGGTACCCACCGGTGATACAATGGGTACATGCTTCCCCTGGCCTGGTGCTCAGTTTAATCAGGGTGAAACGCTTGGGAAACGAGTCTTTGACCCACCTTGCGCGAACGAAAGTACATTGTGCCGTGGCGCTCTTTGGCCGTTGATACCCTTGCACCATAAAAATTAACCATCATTAGCATCATCATCATCATGTTTACCTCTCTGTGATAAACGATACTTGTGGGTTCCGCCGGGTACCCACCGGTGATACAATGGGTACATGCTTCCCCTGGCCTTGTGCTCAGTTTAATCAGGGTGAAACACTTGGGAAACGAGTCTTTGACCCACCTTGCGCGAACGAAAGTACCTTGTGCCGTGGCGCTCTTTGGCCGTTGATACCCTTGCACCATAAAAATTAACCATCATTAGCATCATCATCATCATGTTTACCTCTCTGTGATAAACGATACTTGTGGGTTCCGCCGGGTACCCACCGGTGATACAATGGGTACAAGCTTCCCCTGGCCTGGTGCTCGGTTTAATCAGCGTTAAACGCTTGGGAAATGGGTCTCTGTCCCAACCTTGAGTAGAAGAAAACACCTTGTGCCGTGGAGCTCATTGGCCGTATATGCCCTTGTGCCAGAGAAATTCTCTGTCATCATCATTAAGTTTACCTCTTTGTGACAAACGATACTTGTGGGAGGTAAGAGCTGAATTTCGCAGGAATAAAATACCGCTCTGTATTCTCGATAACTATAGTACAAATATCGAGCTTGGTAGCAGCAGTCCACATAGTTATTGCTCACATCTGTGCCTTTTCTAAATGGTGAAACGCGTGATGTGACAAAGGGCAGCTTTCTTCCGCAACCCTACATCTAGTCTCATTCGTGATGGGATTCTCTAAGCGCTCCTTAGTAGTAATGTTTTCTGGTGTGATCATTGTTCAGCTAGGTTGCCAGTAAGGTAGATTTCAGCTCAGACTCAGTCACCACGGTATTACGGAATTCTTTTTATGCTGGCAGCGTCTTCGGTGTAACATCAACGCCTGTAACATCGAATACTGTAGAATCGAATTCCTTCGAATGCTTTAGTTTTTCACTGACCGCTACAAGGCGCCAGTGTCTTGGAGCGGTCCCTGACCTCGTGGCACATGCTCTGGTCACGACTGACGATATTTATGCTCACCTTGGTTTCGGTTAATGTTGGCTTCCTTCAAACGACAAAGGCTATGGACAAAGCAAGCATTTTGCTCGAAAGAAAGAAAACATGAAAAACTTATTTTGCATTAGTTTGCACTGCGGCACTATTGATGGGATGAACTTTTGGCCAAAACGCGTGTGAGAAAAGCACGAAGGCTGGCGATTCGAGCAGGGTCACAGAGAGTTATAGGCGACGGTTTATTGCAAACGCGGTCCGTCCCAGGTATAATGAAATTAGGACGAGCTGTAGTGACGTCACTGCAGCTATGTATAACTATAGAGGAACGTTTTCTATGGCTAAACAAAGTTTAACCCAATGGCCAAATGGGCGAGTTGGGGAGACATTTTTTAAGGATAAAAAGTGTGATGGACGTAGACGGAAAGGAAAGGAAACTGGAGAAGCACTGAATTTTAAGTTTTTGTTTTTCTCTTTTTTTTCCATGCAGTTGAACTGTCAGAGCAGACGGTAAATCAACTGGCCTCAAATTGTATGACCGTTTTCATTGGAGGGTAAGAACTTTTTCAACGATCAGAAAAATATTGCGGAAGCTAGGAAACATATCCTGCTTTAAAGAAATGTTAAAGACAGTTTAAATTTGTTTTCAATGCATAGAGCACAAAGATATCAAGAAAAGGGGGTTACTGTTCGGGTGTTTCGCTGAAGAGATTTCACCGAATACAGCCAAACTTGTCAAGCTGGTAATGTTTGTCGCGTTTCATCAAGCAGGAAAAATTCTTAGCCTAAAATTCAAAAGATGAGGAGACTTAAGAGCGAAGTTGGTGTGTAGCGCCGGTGATGCAGCAAATAGCTATGAGAGGGCGCTTGAAGACTAGATAAAGACGAATTACAAAAAGTGAAGCTGCTACAATATACAGTACGATGAAGCAGTTGCTCAAAGTGAAGCACGAGTACCGAAGGAAACTGGCGTGAAATTGTTAAACAATTTTTAGTAGGCAGCCACACACTCCTACAACATGGCATTCAGCGATAAACTTTTTAAGCGTCTCTCATAGCCTTAGTCGCTTTGGGACGTTAAACCCCATCAACCAAACCAAACCAAACTTTTTAAAGCCGGGGTCTGGAAATTCTGGAGGTTTAAGAGGAAGCGTCCACTTCACCACAGAAACACCTGCTCATAACCTCTTCACCGAAATGGACTTTTCTTGTTATCGGACGCAGGTGCAGGCCTTTGAAACAGCTCGAAGGCTGTGCAGTTCAGAGTGTACCCTTCCAATGAAGAATTAAAGAATTGGAAGGCCGCTAGGCACATGGTATTTATTAATATTTATCCACAAACACGGGAAAAGTAGCCCAGCGCAAGCAGGAAATGGTCACAAGTCCTGCTATAAAAATGTTTTTCTCCTCATATTCTTGCAGTCAAAGGAGCTTAATAATTCCGTTTTGTATTTGCGTGGGAAATAAGATGTTTTGATAGAATTTTGTCCTGTCAAAATGTGGCAGATGAGTTTAGAGTCATTTAGTATAATCGAACTGCGGGCTGTAGGAAAAATATGCCTCATTGCAAACAAGAAACGTTCGGATAAAACTAGAAGAACTTATTCGTGAGTGATGAAGGGAATCCACGATCATATAAAAAAATATGGAAGTAGGGCGCTGGTGTAACTAAACTTTATTGACACTGAAGGCGTAATAAGAGCCCCAACCCTGAAGAAGCGAGCGCGAGAACCAGTCGAACTTAAAAGAGCAGCATGCTTAAAGCTGAGCGCTAGAAGTTGAGGCTTTTCATTTTCTGGCAAGGAAAAAAAAACCTCACTAATTGTCCTTCGGCAAATGTTCTAAAAGGCATGCTTTATTTGAGGTTGTTTGCAATCGTCCGGCTGATCGGAGCAGCATTTGCGCACAGCTGTGTTCCACTTCACGGGCAAGCTGTTTAGCTCAAACACCTTGTGCAAAGGCCGAAGATGCTGAATCCTGTACGCATAGAAATACGAAACGCTTTCACATGCGCATCGTAGGCAGAGCAGCGTGCCGCAGAAATTCTCAGTCAACTAGAGGCTTAATCTTCGTCGTCTTCATTGAGCGGGCAGCACCAAGTAGAGGAGAGAAGGCCATTATACAGTTCCCCAATCAGCCTTGAAGCAAGCGTGGCTTTTGTGAAAATTCGTAACCAATTGCTGGAAGGAAGGCTCGCTGTTAGTACCTTGCCATGTGGGCAGTAAGCGCGAAACTATGGGTAAGGTGGGCGGTCAACACTCAGCAGCAGAGGATAGGCATATACCTTACCCAACACCCACCTCTTAGCTGTTGGTATGGACACTCTCAACTTCCTTGGCATGAACTGCGATTGCTGACATCAAAAATTGTGTCTCAGCAGATTTCGAGGCTTGTAGGTGGTTGTTAGCTGGAGCCACTGCAGTGCTGGACAAAAAATGCTATACAGAAATAGGCCGCATAATGACTTTTGTATACAGTCGGTTTTTCTCCATTCTGCCGCCTCTGGCAACATTTCAAATTCGTAGGCATCTGCTTTGGAATCCTAAAGAGAGAAATGTCTTTTCTGCGCACAACATTTCCGGCCTCGTCCATCTGCTCGTCTTGCTTTAAGTTAGTAAATAATTGGCATGTGCTCTCGTGCACTCCGTAATGGTCTGAAACTTTAACTGCTTCGCTTATTTTTGGTTAGCATAGAGCAATACTGTGCCATTTACGTAGTTTATATCTTTAAACCTGCTATCAGATTGACTGCCTGAATGGTAACGCCTCAGGTAGCATTTTCATGGGATTTTAAGAAAATCTGAAAAACATTTTTTTTTATTGAGTACAGATACGACACTACAAGATTGGCCTTGACATTCTGGTTTTATCTCATGGGAAGGCATCCAGAGGTTCAGGAGAAAATGAGGAATGAAGCAATGCAAGCTTTCAAGGAAGAGGTGAGTCTGCGCTTTTCTGAGTGCGGATAAAAATTAGATGCGTTGTAAGAGAACGAAATAAAAAAATCCGGCAGTAGTTTGAAGCGCAGTGGCTGAATAAGTATAGTATCCTCGCGTTGGAATTGCGTTGTGCAATTAATAAATCGATTAAATAAGTGTTTTTGCGGTAAATAGAGTCAGGAGTAGTGAACGTCCTTTCAGGAGTAGTGAACGTCGTGTCAGGTGAAGAGATAAAGATGATAGGGATAAATAAAAGCAGACCTGAACATGATGTGTTTACTTCATTGTAATTTAAGTGACTGAAACCTGTGTTGATTGCAAAGCAGCGACTGTGGCCACTGTTTCTATGATGACAGACGTGATAGTTTGTTTACACAAGTAGGTTTAGATAAGAAAATACACTTGGGCATGTCTGCTTGAAACAAAAGTGTATGTTTACAGAGATGTATATTGTAAAAATTTGTAAAAGCCAGATAAATAGCGTTGAATCCATTGACGAGGGTCCTTTTTGCATGCATATGAAGAAAAGCCTCACTGTATTACGCTCCGGCGTAATAGAGTACGCAGCTAGTGTTATTTGTATGAGCTTTGTTTACCCCTGTAATTCTCGGCCTAATACACGCGATACGGCCACAAAATGCGAACAGTTTAGTTATCATTTATGACTAAAGTTGCATGACAGTTTCGGAAGTAACCGTGCAAACGGCATTCCAGCGCCGTAATTATAAACTTTCACTCGAAGTGGCAGCAACCAGAAATGCAGCAAGTTTGCTGGAACAGCAGCGTTACGTCCGAAGAGCTTAAATTTCTGTGGTGTCACAGCTGCTTTGGAAAAAAGTAGAAATAATGTTTGACGTGCCATTAATTGGTGTTCCTCTGTATTTAGGCGCAGTTTCATTGTCCTGAGACTCTGAGAGATTATCTTATATCTCAGATTTCGCTTATGTAGCAATACTTTTTTCCCAATACATCGAAAATATTGCTGCTTTCCTGCAACATACGGGCAGCTAGTTATGAAATACTGGAAGTTATTGAATAGGGTTCAATATGTGGCATTCTGCTCGTCTACGCTAATTGACGTGTGCAGGTCAACTACACGGCTTTATTTTGCTGCTAACCAATTAGCACGACGCCTAGTCAGAACTCATGTCAGTCATGACGGAGCCCTCACGTCTCAGAATGGCTGTCCTTCTGGCCCTTAGTAATCGTATGAAAGGCAAGGAAGGAGATACAGCCTCTTGTATTTTTCTATTGGTGAACTGAAATGCACAGTGGATGGCACAGGGTCGCAGCAACCATTTGTAGCACTGTGCCGTTAAAGCACATGGGCAACAAATGCGGAGGCTTCTGTAAGACATATTATTCCAGACTCACACTTCGGGATTTTTGGTTGGGCTTTGTCCTGTCTTAGTTCGGCTAAACTTAATATATATATTTGGGTTTGATCTAATGGAACATGCAGACCAAACTAAATAATGAATTGCTAGGTTAAAGGAGTGTACAGAAATTTCTTTTTGGCCAGTACACTTTCAGAGCTGTCAAGTGAATAAATGACTGAGGTTGAGAAACAGGCCTGTTGATATATTTGAACATTTGCACTTATATCCCAGGGGGACAACCTATCTTATCGAACACTCGCTACGCTTCCTTACACAAACCAAGTGATTTCGGAGACCCTTCGGATGTACCCGCCGTTAATAACGTGAGTATATCGAAACTGCATTAAGCGTCTTTCATGTTACCTTTTCCTCCAGAGCTTCGCGGTTTTCTTAGTTAAGCGAGCGTAGCTCCGCTAATTGCTACACAAAAATAACATAAAGTGCACGTTAGATGGTCATCAGGCCTGAAGCAAGGAATACGATTTTTTATGGCACATGGCACCTGCATAGTCAGTGATAAGTAATTACTGAGCTGTTTCAACGGTTACAAATTTTATGCACACTGACGTCTATTTAAAGCGAAAGAGTGTACTTTGCCACGCCAAGGGAAATTTAAACGAACTGGACTCTAGCCAACGGGACGTGTTTATAATGGGCTGCCGGTAATTCAAATTCTGCATTCTTATAACAAGGTTTCTACCTCCTTCAATTTCAAATATCCGAGGTTTGGCTGTATTTCGCCCTTCATTAAGTTTTTGGAGTATTTTTACCTGGATTGTAAACTTGATTGGTTTGGTTTAAGGGAGATCAACGTCCCGAAGCAACTTAGGCTGTGAGGGACGCCGTAGTGAAGGGCTCCGGAAATTTTGGCCCTCTGGGGTTCTTTAATGTGCACTGACATCACACAGTACACGGGCCTCTAGATTTTCGTCTCCGTAGAAATTAAACCGCCGCGGCCAGCACCGAACCCGCGTCTTTCGGATGAGCAGGCGAGCGCCGTAACCACTGAGCCAAGCTTCACTGTGACCATACATATACTTTTATCATTGATGCCTGCATGTTTGCAATGAGTGCACATCTGAATACTGGCCACGCTGCTTGTTTAATAAAAAAAGCTTTGCGATAATGGCCACAAAAACCCTCAAGCATTAGCCAAGCTGTAGAGAAGTTGTCGTTCAGGCGTGTAGCAAATAATTTGTTTCATTGTTACTTCTGTTGTTGTCTTATATTTTATGCATAGGATCCATGCTCTCGCTCGACACTGTCATCTCCAAAGGCAGTGCTGTAGCTACCGTTCTTTTCCTTATCGGGATGATCAGAACAGCACAAGTTCTTAGCTAACAGTCAGCTCGCTCTTATGTAATTAAGCAGGAGAGGATTACGGTGCTGGTGTCATAAACGTGCAGGTAATGCGCCATTAAAGTAACCACGCACCAGCTGGCGCAAGATGGCTGACCAAGAATGTAAGGTTTTTCCTTGATGAAGAACGCGCACATAAGGGCATACAATAACGATTTTCAATGCCATAGCGCCAAAGGTTCCGTTCGGCGGAAAAGCCAGCGTTATAGTTGTTGGCATTGTGCGAAAAAATCCTGATTGACCGAGAAGGTCGAGACGTGCAACCACATGACTACTCACGGGTGATTCAAACACTCCACAACGGTCGCATCGTACAACAGTGATGGCGCCACCACAGAATTCCTCATTGGTGCACAGGGTCATGACGTCATTCCGTCCGCATTGCCTAGTGCCTTCGAAGAAATAAAAGCAAATTCACCGAAAAGAAACACAGTCGATCCGGTACACGAATCCCTAGAAGTTAGGTGTTGAGCCCGTCGCAGTACCTGTTGTACACTGAAAAACTTTCTCGCGGCTTGCTTAAAGGGATACTGAGGCGGTTTTCGAATGAGCTAATTTTTTAGGGTTTTGAAGTAGTCTCGTTGCTGATCACGTCTGTGAAATTATTTTTTTGATTTTGGCTAAAACAGTGGTGCAATCACCAATTAAAATTGCGATGTTTAAATCTCCCGCGCCCCGCGCGAGCGCAGGAGAGGAGAACAGCGGAGAGGGAAACCTCGTTCATGTCGGCCAACGTGACGTCACGTTGAGGAGCCGGGGATACTTCGGCGCACCCGAGCGAGCTTTCAGCGCGCGTTGTTTCTCGTGCTGCATGCGTTGTTACTGTACTGCGTGCGTTGTGAGATATAAAGCGTGTCAGCCGACCTTGAGAATCAGATTCAACACGAGGTACTCTGCGTTCGTGTCTACGAAAAACTACACCCGCGACTGTGCCGTCTTCCATTGTTTACCGCCATAAGCTCGCAGCGGAAGCGCTCGCTGCTGTGACGAAGAATTCAAGCCGACCAAAGCAAGCCTACTCTGCTCGAAGCAATTTCGTAAGAGCGGCTACATGCAGAGCTTGTCCCTATGTGATCACAGGAGATTTCTGTCGCGGCTGAACCATGACGCAGTTCCTTCGATTTCCTCGCGCATTAGAAGCGTGTCACCATTCCGAAGAGGCGCCTCTTCTAAAAGTAGAAACATGCTCACTTAGCCCCTGCAGAAACCTTATAGAGGCTTAAGCATGTGTCGCTCTCCTCAGCTTAGGTGATGGCCAGACCACCTGAGGCTTGCTCAGCAAGGCTCGGTTAGTGGTTTTATACTCGGTTCGACGTGTCCAAGGAAGCAAGCAAGCAAGCAAAGCAAAGCAGAATAAAGCAAACTAAGCAAGCATCAAAGCTCTTCATATGCGGCATCTCGTTTAATTGTAGCTAAGCGATTAAAATGAAAGCGTTCGATGTTCTTATTTCGGATGAAAATTTAAGAGAGAAATGAATGCCGACGAAGTTTTTGCAAAAAAACACGATGTTTCGCAACTTTACTCGGTTTCTTCATCAAGTTGTGGCAGCGTGCGAGTTGCAGCTAGCTTGGCTTTTAAACAGACATATAGTTGGCCACTACTTCACTGAACCTAAACTGGAAATCTACGAAGGGCGAACGTTTCCGAGGCAGCGATTTATATTTTCTGGCATCTGCTGAACGCGCCACGAGTGAAGCAGCAGCCTTGTGCGTGTATTTGGCTAGGTTTTCAACGCACAATGATTCCGTCACTATCCTGTGGTCACATGCCTCGCAGTGCTTGGCCATTGCGCTTCGCTAATTTTGACATCAACTCTGTGCTGCTTCATCGTTTCTTTCAAATACTTTCTTGCCCCCACCCACGCCGGGTACTGAGAACACGATTTTTTGTACACAGCGCTTTAGGCCTTTTCTTTAAGATGACGCTTTCGGGCGAGCCAGGAGGCGTCCGGCAGTGGTAATTGACTTGAGTATTGTTTGCACCCCTTCCTTTCCGAGAATACGAGCCGAGGTTGTGCTGGAACCTTTTACGCATGGTCTGCAAACGCGTCTTTCACGCTGGCATATGCTTGTGCTAGGCGTAGAATTTTTTGCTCGTGTCTTTTTTGCTTCCAGGTGATACGTAGAATGAACAAACTGTAGTATCCTTTTCTTTGGAGGTCAGTAAAAAAAAATAGTCGCCGTATTCGCTTTTACAACACCACAAAAAGCTGCGATCTGCACTCAGTGCAGCACCGGATCCGCATCGGCAGCTTCTCCGGTGCTCAAAATGTCGTCACGACCTCTCTTGACCAATCACGGGTGGCGGCGCGCCGCACGGTGTGCCCCGCGGCACAGGCCGCATATTTCTGCTAAAAAAGGCAATCCGCGCTTGGTTTTGCCTTATTTGGATGCGATATTCGAGCATGCAGCATGAAAAACTATAGGACGCCGCTGCCAGCCTGATTTTCAAAAAAAGTGCTTCAGTCTCCCTTTAAAAGAATGCCTTGTGCGTCTTGTGCAAATGAAAGAATGAAAACGCAAAAATTAAAACAAGCTGCAAAAATAAAGAGCAGTGTGTGTTTCACCGAAGTGAAAGCCAAACAGGACTTCAGGGGCCGCATTCCATAAGCTGTTCATTTTAAAAACGCCATATCGCGTCCGTATGGTCCTCACTCAGTGGTCACTCAGGTATACCCGCGACTTTCATGCGTCTGTGGAATGTGACCCGGCTGTTGGGTAGAAGGCGATAGGACATCACCATTGGCTGCATATCGCAGCGACTGGCAGCCAGAGGGCAGGTCTGGTCTCTTGCTGTTCACAGAGCACTGCGATGCGCCTTGGCATTGGCTGCACATTGCATCCAGTTTCAGCCAATGGTAAGTACCGGTCGCCAAACCACCCATTGGCCGAGTCGCTTTCCACAGACGCTTGAAAGCAGCGGGTATATCTGCGACGGGACCAATGACAGGGCACCAGACAGACGCGAGATGACGATTTTAAAATGAACAGCTTACAGAATAGGGCCCCAAGTCTCCGAAGGGACCCGCTAACCCGGTCGCGTCGCACCCTAAAGGTGGAGCTTGAATAACGCCTGAATTTCGTTAATCAGCCATTGATATGGGATCCCATTTTTTTTTTTAAATGAACGCTCGTGCACAGATTCACGTCCCGATGTGTGGAAGAAGATTATCGCTATGGCGCGTACCTGATTAAGAAAGGAACTTCGGTTATGGTGCCTGTCTACCAGCTGCACCATGACCCGCAGTACTGGATCGAACCGGAAAAATTTGACCCCGATAGGTGAGCACCCGCCTTTATTATTCAATATTTTGCTTCAGGCGCAGGCAGCAGCAGGCGAGTTATACAATCAGGTGAGGAAGACACATAAGGTCTTAGCTACACATCCATGCTTCCCAACAAGCAGCCGTAATGAAGTTGTAAAGCATTTACCAGGGAGTTAAGCTATATAGCCGGATATTTTGCGGGCTATTTTGCCTCACTCCCAAGAGGGTCAGTCGGTTATTTTATATTCGAACAGAGGTTTTAAATGTTTCAGAGTTTCTAATTAGAGCGCGTGTCAAAGATATTGTAAAATTTACTGCACGTCTAAAGGTATGGATTCTTGTGCGCATTCTGTGAAGAAGCCTTGAGGCATATACTTTGGGCGCTGCATTGTGATGTAGGCAGGAAGACCAGTGAGAGCCCTCGGAAACTAAATGCTGGCCTCCTTACTTGATATCTGCGGTTAAATCTAATGAACATTTTTAGCTGGACTAGGAACCGGAAAAAATACGCATGAGGACAATGGATGCCGCAGTTATAAATTACGACGACCGAGGTACTTGCTCTCGTCATGTGAAATATAATTGCGCGTGTTTATTTCGCATGCATTGCACTCTACAGCCAGAACAGACCTGTAAACATTAAACCCCTTCTCCCCTTGCAGTACTATACAAGCTTTCTAAGGGCTTCATTATATGCTCTGGTCGCAGGTTCAGCCCTGAAAACAAGGCTCTCATTGACCCGGTAGTCTACCAGCCGTTCGGCCTTGGGCCCCGCATATGCATTGGCCAGCGTCTGGCGCTCATCGAAATCGCATCCGTCGCTACGCAGGTGTTGCGTCACTTCCGGATAACACTGGCGTCAGGTCAGAAGGTAATCCTTACCCCGCATTCTTTGTACACTACGAATTAACTCAGAACGTTGTAAATTGTTACTCCGAAAATTTTTCTGATTGATTTCAACACACCGGGATGGGGGTATGAGAAGCGACTTACAACGTGCGCAAAAGGAGCGAACACACACAGGCAGAATTGCGTAAGCAATTTCAGAAAATAACTGAGAAGTAACCTAGAACGAAAATTTGCGTAATATGTGCCTGCGGTTCTTATGGCACGGACAGTTTACAGTCCTGAACCGGAACGCGTTCTACGAGAGACGTCGTAGCGGAGGGTTCCGTATAAATACGGATCATCTGGGCTGCTTTACCGTTCTACTGGCATCAGATAGCACACGAGCTTGTTTGCCTTCATAAAACGTCGGCCTCCGCGGTCGGCATTTAATCACGCGACCTTAGGGAGCCGCAGCAGAACAGCAAAACAACTGAGCGACCGGGATGTGTCCATCAGTGGGTTTCAGTGCGAGTTTGTCATCTCAGAAATGAGGATATGAGACCCCCACTACGGCACCTCTTTTATCTTTCTTCTTTCCCTCCCACCTTCCTCCCTGGGTGCGGTTCAGGTGTCCATCGAGATATTTGTGACAGATACTGCGCCATTTCCATCTTTAAACCCCCCCCCCCCCCAAAAAAAAACATTGGACGAAACAGTAAGAACATCTTGTCGACAATTCAGCTGTGTAACAGTTCTTGCAAGCGAAAGCTGCCTGTAGTAGTCATATATATCATGAAAATGCGACAGAAAGATGCGTGGTGTCAACATTGACCATGCAGGTACAATGCTTGGTTTTCAAAAACTGTTTACAAATATTTGCGTCTGGGACCATGCTAATGAGCCACTGCTACTTACGCTTACCTTCCAGGCTTAAAGAAACTTAATTTTCCTTTCTGCGTGAGTAACACTCCTTGTGGTTCATTAAATGGGTAAAAACTCCAAATTTTTCCGTCCGTGTTTTGCATTTTATAATGATGCTTTAGAGAATTGTATTCATGCCGCACGGTATGTCGCTATGACTGTTAAATAACTTATGATTTAATTTCTTCTTGGTGATATTTCACTTTCAACAACTAAACGATGGCGGTGAATTCATAGGCTGGTTTAGGTCATGTGAGGGATGAATGACCTTAAGTTACCTTTGACCTAACCGCCATAGTTTGGGTTCTTGGAAATCAAAAACAAGCAGCATCGAAGAAGAAACTTAATTAGGTTAGGTTTGGTTTGGTTTATGGAGTTTAACATCCCAAATCGACTCAGGCTATGAGGGACTTCGTATTGAAGGGCTCCGGAAATTTCGACCACGTGGGGTTCTTTAACGTGCACTGACATCGCACACTACACGGGCCCCTAGAATTTCGCTTCCATCGAAATTCAGCCGCCGCGGCCGAGATCGATCCCGCGTCCTTCGGGTCAGCAGCCGAGCGCCGTAACCTCTGAGCCACCGCGGGCTGCCAAGAAAAAATTTAATTAGCTACGCGAATAACCCGCCGTAATCCACGTATTCTAATGTCTTACGCATCATTACAGAGAAGAAAACATGCAACGAAATGTAGCGGTCTATACTTTTTTTTTAACTCGATAACGTTGAGGAGCTCATGCGACAGAAAAGCCGGCGTCAGCGTAGGCGTCGTAGACCGTGAGCAAAAAATCCCCAAAATCCCCGAAAAGCAACCCACCATGGCAGGTGGGGATTAAATTAATCATTCTTCGTGAGGTGCTACTCTGAAAGGCAGCCCGCGTCTCATAAACGCCTCCGGTGGAAGCACCTACCAAGACAGGGCAGTGGCGCATTGCTGAACCACTGCACCACTACGCCTGGAGTGGTGTGGTGACTGCCAGCGATCTATGAATTCTCTCTCTCTCTCTCTCTCTCTCTCTCTCTCTCTCTATATATATATATATATATATATATATATATATATATATATATTCCCGACATATGAGCATCAACTCAGTAAGGCTATCGCGTCATATTCTTAAGGCGGAGCTTAAGTGTCCCCTGCAATTTTTATTAGGAAGATATTTTCAGCCAGGTGGAACATGTCGGGGTCAATATTCGTCCAAATTAGAATTTTTCGTGCTAAAATAAAACAAAAATACATGAAGGAAATCCTTCCAATGGCTGTCAAATATCTCGAGTGTGTATGTGTCTGAGTGTGTGTGGGGGGGGGGGTCCCTAATTAGCTGCTAAACCTACTAGAGGTATATCAGCTAAGCGTTGGTAGTGTGCGCATGTGGTGTTCTCTTTCTTGTTAGTGGCCTTGTTGCGCCGCCGTTCATTTCATCATGCACCAACTCGCCCCTCAGGCCATTCTTCTGAAATACCTACTCAACTTGAAGCGAACCCATGTACATTAAGGCCTAAAAGCCTCGCCGCGGTGGCTCAGTCGTTACGGTGCTCGGCTGCTGACCCGAAAGACGCGGGTTGATCCCGGCCGCGGCGGCTGAATTTCGGTGGAGGCCCGTGTGCTGTGCGATGTCAGTGCACGTTAAAGAACCCCAGGTGGTGGAAATTTCCGGAGCCCTCCAGCACGGCGTCCCTCATAGCCTGAGTCGCTTTGTGACGTTAAACTCCAATAAACCAATTAATGCCTAAAATAGCAATGGATCACTGTATTATTTTGTCTGCGTGTTCATTCTCAAATATCTTAGTTAATCACTAATTTTGTTTAATCTTTTCCAGCTTGATCTTGAGCTGGACACATGCTCATTCCTGGCTGTGCCGAAAGAGGAAGTGCGGATACAACTCCACCGGCTGAAGAGGGACCAGTAAATTGTTAATTCAGTATTGAGGAATGAAGGAAGTGTGCAACAGGCGGAAGAAAGAGCACTTTGGGGAAGGATCCTGAGATCTGCACTTTAAAATCGATGTAAAAAAACTACTACTGCATTCTGTCAATAGCGCAAGTGGAGGTAAACAGACAATAGAACAACGCAAGAAACTAGTATCTAAATCGTGGCAGTTTCTCACCCTGAGGCTCAGAGGCATATTTCTGGTTGTGTTCGCTGATATGAATCGATAAGGAATCGACGTAGTTAGCTCGCTTTGTCGCCAAAGCTTAATAAGATTACCAGAGACCCCAAATTATGGGGAATTCAAGGTTAAAGGTTTATTTTTCAGTCAAATATAGGGCTGAGGAGCAAGGAAAAAAAGCCGTAAATATGGCTTGACGAAGCTCGCAACCCCTATGTTGCTTCGGTAGCAGTTGTGTGGAAGGAAAAATTGGTACGAATGGTTGCTTCAGATATAGGCGGAAAAAAGGAACCCAGATGCTACGTTCATAACTGTAGAGTAATCAAGTTAATTACAGTCAAAAACGTAAACATTGCGTCGAAATAGCGCGGACGTCGCTATAGCCACAAGTACGGTGTGTCGTCACATCCACCGGAAGTCGTCACGGCATAGTGAAAATTGCCGTGGAATGGTCGGAAAAACGTCGGATTTATGTCAAATTAGATGAAAAAATGTGTAATTAAGCGTAATTAACACCTAATATTCTAGAAAGATGTATAATTTGGGTATCGATATAGCCACGGGAACGGTGTGACTTCACATCCACCGGAAGTCTTCACGGCATAGTGTCCTCGGCTTTCGCCTCTCAATACTTTAGCTGCCAAAGTATCCTCGCAAATTTTAATCGAGCACATCGGGCTGTGGCAGACCGATCGGACAGCCACAGTCCGTCAAACCGATGTCACAGCGAGATGTTCTCGATTAGTAGGCGATGCGCCCTCCCCTTCGTCGAGACCATCAACAGCAGAGCAGCTGAACACAGCGCTAGATATTTATCAAGCGCGACAAGCCCCCGCGCGAGTGCGAGGGCGATGTTTGTCGTCAGTCGGGGCACTCTGGCTGCAAGCGAGCGGCGCGAGATAACAGCGCCGCACTCCGCTGCCCTGAGCGGTGGTCCATTTACTTTTCGGTCGTATTGTAAATTTTCTCGCACACACGCAAGCTCACCACCTCTCTCCTATCTAGTCGGTTAAGAAAGTACGGTCTTTAATCAGTTAAACTCAATTAATCACAATTGTGAAAGATCAAGGTTTAAATTAATATAACAATAGTAAAACTGAACGAAACTTCCTTCAAAAATAGATGTAGAATGTCTTATTATGGGATAACTGGACGTTGAAATGAAGCAGCTAAAAATTACTAGTTGAATTAATGAACCCCTTAAAAACACTTGGAGTGGCGTAGGTTTTCGCCATGTTGGAGCGAAACACAAGTTCAGAAAACAGATTACTCTTATGAGAAGTTAGTCAAGTCACTCTCGCAGCGAATGACAATTGTAGAATTACCAGCCGCCTGCCTTACAAGCACTTTTTTATTGTAGTGCAAGGCATATTTAAAACCATTAGCCGCAGCCCACTTCTTTGTGACAGACAGCAGCTCTCTGTTAGCTTAGTCAAGTTCTCGGTTAGCGGCATATTTGATTTAAAGTTTCTGACCTCCTTCCGTTTCACAAATCATTGGTACCTCAGATGTCTTAACCTGAATGCTACGATAATACCGGAAACATTTTCTGGTCTGCATGGAAGCCGACACATGGACATCATTTGAAATCAAATTCGGAAGATCAATGGACTAAGCTGTGTCATTTACTTTGCAGAGCAAATCTTCCAGTTATGTTGATGGTATGCCATGAAAAACTAAATTCCGGTGCCTTGTCCTCCACTCCAGCTTTATGAATGCGAGCTTTAGCTGTTTCCCATCCTCTGTCCCACGCGCTTCCAGAGCAGTAACTATCCAACAGATAACCTTTATGCCAGCATCCTGTCTTGCCATTGCAAGCAGTACATCGTCACATTTCTCCGACATCACTGCTATTGCTTTTTAATATCGAGCATCTTTTCCGGAAGGCTGCCTAATTTGTCCAGGCATTCATGAATGGTAGTTAGGATTGCATCAATATTAAGGACCCGTTTCTTTTTTATTTCCTGCCACTCCTAAACGCAAACAGTAGCAGTTTCCACATTTCCCTGGTTTTTAAAAAAAGCCTCCGTCTTTCCCTTCGCTGCCGCTTCCGATGTCGCAGAGCACTTCCAGAGATGAAGCACTTTTTACATTCCGAGCACTTCATAGTTGTACCACTTTTAGGCAGCGCTTTCGAGCACTCGCCGCACATATCTTGATGAGGCATGGTGCAGTGAAGGCAACCAAGCAACTACGATAAAAAACGCAACCCTCAACACCTTCCACAGCGGCGGCGGCAGAAAGAAAGAATGCACCAACCTGCAAACAGTCGCAAAATCAGAGCTCGCTCCGCTTCCACCGCCACCGCTGCTGAAGTGGTCAAAAGGTGGGCGTCTCAGCAGCACGTAGAAATTGCTCCATTATAGTCCGTGTGGTGTCGCCAGCCTCGGCCCTGTTTGAAGATAATAAAATGTTCATGCGGGTGGTTGCCACATAGCGAATAACCCGGATAAAGTCTTAATGTAGCGATAGCTGCACTACGCCAGCCGCTTCGCGAGGTCAGCATGGCTGCGCGCTTAGCCGTGGCACCACCGCTCCGCCAGCTGTGTGGATGCGCGGAGTGACGTCATAGCCCGCAGCTCGTGTGCGCGCCGCGCGCCTACTCTAAGCTAGCATTTCGAGCCTTCAGCGTGGCGGCGCCGTGGCTGGTCACGTGGTGCCATAGAGTTTCTTACTATTACCTAGAGGGAAAGCTGGCGGCGCTGCACTTCAGCCACCATGGACGCCCAAAGCATCATGGGGCGGTGAGCTACTTGTTGCGGCACAGTCATAATTTTTCAGAAACATGAAGTGGCACTACTAAGGCGTTTCATTCCGAAAACTGTGTGCGCAGACGACTTTCGCGCGAACGCAGTGTGCAAAACCCATAGTAATGAAAACGCGACGACACACGACGCCAATAAAAGGTTTTTACTTTTCCGAAATGTCATTAAAAACTTGTTATAGTGTTTAAGCAAAAACATTTTTTTTAAAACATATTTACTTTTAAAAGTGCGCCCGTTAATTACGAAATATTAGTTTTTATTGTGTTCATTACTTGGCCAATAGGAGAGCGAGTCGTCTCTTATTTTGGGCAAACTTTGCACTTAAATGCTTTTCTGCTCGTTTGTTGCAATCATTAGACAAGATATTGAATGTTAGGACGTTTGTAGTTATCAAACAGCTTTATTTTTCTATTATTTTTTGGCCAAAAGTTGCAGTTCCGCAACAAGTAGCTCACCGCCCCATGATGCTCTGAGCACCCATGGTGGCTGAAGTGGTCTCGAGGGGTCTCCATGCAAACTCCCATAGACGGGCTGCCAGCTTTCCCTCTAGGTAATAGTAAGAAACTTTATGCGTGGTGCAGAGCAGCTGCAGGCAGCGCGGCGCAGCAGGCGGAACTGGAGGAGTGGAAAGGGGGGAGAGTGAATCCACGTCCAGGGACGAAGATGAAGGAACGCCCAGCGAAACGGAGTGGCGAAAGACTGACTTTGCAATTCGACTCAGCGACTTCCACTCGGCCATCTGTAGCTATCGCGTCACTTCATGTTTAACCTGAGCTAAACCACAGCGATTTTTTTTATACAGCGGCTTGCTGAGTCCAACTGAAGGGTAAGTAAAGAGGCCGCGAACTCTGCCCATCGTAAAAATAAACGAACACCCACATCTCGTTCTATACAATGAAACAACATTCGGCGCACCTTCATGAATAAGATCTGGCGAGAAACAAAATTAATTTTGTTGACAGTTTGAATAAATTCATGTAAACAACAATAATATATTGCTTTTGCTCTCGCTAGGCCTTATTTGTCCGTGCCAAAGGGCATATTTCCGCATCCGTAAGCAAGCTACGTAAATAACTAAAATGTTGCAACGACGTGAGTCTGGGTTAAATATCCTCATTTTTTTGAGAACAAGTCAATATTTTAACCTTCCTCGCTTTCAGCGAGGTTCGTCCCTATCGTGCATACTGAAGTGTGCTTGTGCACACAGCGAAAAAGTTTTTTCCTTAATACCGCCAGTTATTCTTGTCCTCTGCTGACGGTGGCCTTATTATGACCAGCTAATTTCGTAACATTACACTTGCGCTCCCACTTTGCCGCTTTACCGATGTTTTCCTTCCCGCACTCACTCCAGTGGAACATCGGTTGTCACTTCTGCACTCTTTACGTATAGTCCGTCTTTCTTTTTTATCTTAAATTCATTTTATTCGCCAACGGCATTTGATTCCGTAATCTGAATCCACAGTTGGCGCCTTCTTATGTGAAACCTAGCATTTTATTTTTACCTTCCTCTGTATATAGGCTAGTCCTATTTTTAGCCTTTTATCTAGCCTCGAACCTTTGACTTCCTATGTGATTACCGGCGAGATATGTTAGCTTTATGCTTTTCTTTTTATGCTGATAGACGCCTTGGTGTTGAAAATTTTGCATTGAGAGCCGAGTAGAATACACTAGGATAGCTTCGATCATTAAGGCTTGGCCAAGACGCACTTCTCAAACACTTTGGGTATGAAATTACGTACCTAAACTCACTTTGATTTCGCAAAAGTATCTAGAATTGTTTGCTTTAATTGCAGGGCCTTTACTCCACTATGCGCTGGTGTTAACGTGTGAAGGTTTTAAATCCTTCGCTGCAATGAGCTCCTGGAGTGTTTGCCAGGAGCCCCATTTCGTAAGTTTTGTACGCCGCCCGAGTCTCAGTTTAGCTTTCCCTAAGGCATGTACTATCATCATGATGCACTTCTCTGACCGTACACTTCCTGCTGGAAATGAACAGTCTACTCCGAGCTTCCGTGTGTTCCTGTTCGTCCCCTCCGTCGAGATACCGGACAGCACAGAATGCACCGAGGATTCCAGCGTACTTCACGTTCAGACAATCGTGCTTTCAGAAGCATGTCTGTCGGTGCCTTTTCTTCACCCGCACCCTTCCTGCCTACACCAGGCGAACCTGGAGTACCTTGGCAGCAATGGAAGCTGGTCTTCCTGAACATTCTGGGAGCGGGTGGAGGTGACTAGCTACAACCCACGCGTCGCAAGACAATACTCCTCAATTCCCTTGGTATTGAAGGGCAACGTGTGTACCACAGCCTCGCTACACCGCAGAGAACCACAGATATTTGGGCAAGCGTCATATCAAGTGCTGACGAAGACCTCTTCAATGCTGCTGTCACCACATTGGATGTTCACTTCGCAAGAGCGATAAATGACCTGGCGGAACGTCAGCGGTTCCTTCAGCGCAGGCAGCTACCAGATTTGACTTTTCAACCATACGCGAATGGTCTTCGAGAACTTTGTGCTGCACGCAATTTAGCAACTGCAACTGACAGCTTGATCCGTCCAGATGCTTGAGGGAACAACTTCACAAAGGATACGAGAACGCTTGCTCTACAGGGAATAATCTCTCACTTTTCAACGTCCAGTAGACATCGGAAAGTAGGTAGAGCAAGTACAAAAGAAATGAGAATTCACCTTCGGCTCTTCAGTGAAACGAAAACAGCGATATTCAGCTCATCGCGCGGGACTGGGTACCGCTCTGGTTTGGCTCCACACCTCGCAAATTTCGCTGCATGTCCAGCAAAACCCATACACTCCGCAACTGTGAAAAGATTGGAGATTTTACGAGCGTCTGCAAGTAAAAGAAAAAATTGGCGGTGGTTTAACTCAGTTAAGCCTGGATGTGCGTAGTGAGAAGTACGGTTAATTTTATTGTTCTCGGTTATCTCTACGGTAAAATCTTTATCATTTAGCTTCGTACGTCTCAGTGCTTAGGTTTTGTTGTTACCTATCGTTAAGCTATGTCTACATTAAAGGCATTGCATTTTTAAAGTATAACGCCTTCATTTTTAAAGTCTTCATCTTGTTGTTTCTCACTTGCCACAAAGACGGCCCGATTGTCGATGAAGTAGCAAGCAGCCGTCTCAATGGCTCCGACACAGTACTTGCGTCGGCCCTGGCATGACATGGTGAACTAGACGACGAACCATCCTCATCTGAATCCACTCGCCTGGCCGCTGTGTACTTACGACGATTCTCTACGCGTGCGGCTCGTTCCTCCTCCGTCTCCTCGGCTCGCTGCCTCCTCATGCTTTCGTTCCGACGACGAATCCTAGCTTCTTTCAATCTCTCCGACTCACTTTTCCTATCTGCCCACGAATCTCACCGAGCCGCCCCTTCTATATATACTATGGAACGCCGGCTCCTCCTGTGTTGTTGCAACGGGGTTTCACCGGCTCCTCCTCTGACGTCATGCCAGATGGCGCGGCGAGCGGCGCTGCCAGCTGCGGCGGTTGCTAGGCAACGGCTCAGCTCACGGTGTAGCCACCGGCCACAGCAAAACGGTAATAATACGGCCAATGTAGCTCGCGCTACAGAAGAAAATTGCGAAAAGAACATCGGCGCCCTAAAAAAAGGTGACAATGCCAATTCCATCGCAATCTTAAATGTCAGCAATCATGACGGCCTATTGAAAGGAATTCAGGCCACGGTTACGATAGGAATAAAGACCATTTTCTCTCATTGCTGGTACTGGAGCTGCACTCACGTCGTTTACGATTGTCGATTTCCTGCTAGAGGTATTCAGCCGTGAGGGTTTCCCGAATGAAATCGTAACGGTCAAAGGATCTCTGTTCGAGTCCCAAATGTTCGAAGAATTCTTGCCTGAGAGGAGCATTATACAACTTTCATCTTCAATATACTACCCGTAGGGAAGAGGTGCAATCAAAAGATTAAACCGGGTACTCAGCCTGGATACAAATGCCGAGGTTGGAAAAATGACCGTTGAAGACTACCTTGGTCGACTACCTCGGCATGTATAGGTCGACAACGCACGCGATAACTGGAGCGTCACCTGCAAGGCTCCTCCATGGTTGCCAACCTAGAACACGACTTTGTGTTGCCGGAATGCCCTATGGCGTCCACACACACTCCTCCGCTGCGCGGAAACCCGTTCGCGAGAATGTCCAAGCCTAGCGCTCATACTTGAAGTAGCGCACTAATAGGAGACGCGGCGCTAGGTCCCCTACCTTTCGAGCACGTGGCATAGTTTGGGTGAGGATTCAGAGAGCGTGAAAGAAGTCGTCGCTTTCATATAAGGGTTCATTCAAAACAGTCAGAAAGGGAGATCGGAATTCCTCTCTGCTAAGTTACGGCCGTTTCCGCAATGCAGGACGAATTTTTCTAAACTACGAAGTTTCTGAGAAAGCTGTATAGCTTTCCTTTGTAGCCGTATAACTGCGCTCGGGTGGATGTCAATGAGTAATTACTCCCATATTATCTAAATTAGGCCATGTACAGAAAACAAGTCTGACTGCACACCACCCTGGCCACTGCCCCCAAACAAAAATTCAGCTGCTGCTGCAGATCCCACCGAAGCAGCAGCAGCCAAAACGACAACTACATCCATGCTACACTCTCCTCCTCTAGCGGTTGAGGCTAACAGTTGAACTCCTGCTCAGAGCATCGACACAAAACAAGCGCTGGGCCGAAGTACAAAAGAGCGTCGTCCACCAGTACCGACCTGACTGTGTCAGTTCTTGTGCGTGCTGTGCTTTCACGTGCATTTCGTTTCTCTTTTCTGAAGCGGAAGGTGATGTATCCCGCCTGAGTTTAATTTAGTTTCCTCCACGACTTGTGTTATCATCATGAGCAATTCTTTGTCTCTGAACCCACATACTCCCTTGAAAAAGGTAGGAAATAAACACCCTACCCTGAACTGCCATCTGCAAGTCTACCCTGAGCTCTCCCCGTCGGAATAGCGGACACCACAGTAAGGTTTTGAAGTGTCGTGACCTAACCCGCGCGTTCTCCATAGGCTATGAAGTCCAATGAGAAAAAAAGATGTCATAGGGTTCGTAATCAGGTTGGATGGCCACAAGGTAACGTATACTCTCGGAATATGAAACAAAGTCCTTCTTTATCGTCTTTAGCAGCACATCCCAAAACGAAACAAAATGGTACCCTTGCACTTGATAAAACGGTACTCTATGCTTTCAGGTACGTTGCAGAGACGATAGTTAACAGAAAGTACAAAAATGTTCCAATGGAGCCACGTTTTAATATGTAAAGCTCCGGTTGTAATTTATAGAAAAACGTTTTGGGCCAAGGAGAAAGCGCAATCTTGCACACGCGCTTTAAAAGGTCATGACCCATGAGGCCAAAGTGCAGAGAGCGATGCAATAGCGGCGGAAGGAGCATTGCTATCAAATCTATGTATAGTCTATTACGGGAAACAGAACATAAGAACTCGTTAAACAATCGAACTGTCGAAAACCCCACAGATGCACAAACTGCGTGCATAAAGTCCAGAAGAGAGGGGCCCTTAGTAAAATTTGAAGAAACCACGAAGTTTGGTAACAGGGCCATGGAATCAGACGTGAAGAATGTTCTAATAATCGGATGGGAGCAACCGAGAAAAAAGAGGAAGAGGGCAACTAACTTTATCATATACCTGAGAATTAAGCCCAATCCTCCTGCGCAGATAGGCCTGCAGAGATTATCACGTCGAATCGGCTCGAAAGTGAATGCTCAAATAAAGGTAGGAAATATTCAGTGAAAACGCCGGATATAATGTCTAGCACACTACAAGACCTGGAGTACTGAAATAGTTGTTGTCAGAAAGGTGTTGCAGCCCTGAGCCAGACCAAAAATCAAAACGCAATGTAAAACAAACCTCTGAGCGTAGCGCTTAACGGCCGAAACTCGCTCCTTTCAGTAATGTGCACTTGACTTAGATGCGTGCAGTGGAACGCCAAGATATTTGTCGGGCCCACGTGACCATTCACTTTCGGCATAACGGAGCGGCCTTGAGCCCCAAGAATCAAGCAACAGGCCCGAACTCTTGGAGCGATTCACCTGAGCGCCAGAGACGATGCCGAATTGAACGCCACGAAGGGTCGTTGGATCAAGCGTGTTGAAGGGGCACCAAATCAACATGCTGTAGTTGGTTCGAGGGTAAACTTTGTTGGGGATGTGTACCGATATTAGACAACGATGACTTGAAAAAATATTTGCTGACGTCATTGAAGGGCCACGTGATAAGTGTCACGTGAGAACAATTACTTGCAAAAAAAGTTGCTGTCGTTGAAGCGCAAGTCATTTATCCAATGCACCAGACTGCAGTGCTCTACATTTTCTTTTAGACTAATACGGCCATTTTTTCACAAGCATTTCAATAAAATGCCTTGTTGGGCGCCACAAACATCGCTGCTGCCACACGAGGCACAAGGACTTTCGGCCAAGGACTCGATAAGGTAGCACCGATAAACACTCAGCGTTGAACTCTATGAGAAGCACCCGCACACACTCAGCGCACGCACACGTGTCTGTCCTTCGGCCTATAGGATAACAGCTCTCGTATGCTAAGCTGAAAGGGCCCATGCACGGGAGTGCTAAAGTGGGCCATCTTCCTGATATCTGAACCCTGGAGATAGGATGACAGAACTTAGTAGGAGGGAAACAACCTTGTCATTGGAGTTATCTGCATGCGCACTTATTTTGCATCTCCAACCCGCTGCCTACCCCCTTTCTTTTTCTCTCCGAATATTCCTCTGCGGCATTTGACTTAGAAGGTCCCGTAGGAGCTGTCAGACGCGGCGATGGTGAATTTTACGTGGCCGTGGCTTGCGGCAGTGCTGGTTTGCGTGCTGTACAGCCTATGTCGCTGGTTCATCAGGTAAGACGAAAAGAAAAGTCTCTGGTAGATTTTTGTCCCCGAGAAATAGGGGACGAAAGGACAAGCTTAAGTGCATTAAAGCGGAAGAACAGCCCATTCTCCAGACAGGTTATAATACTGGCAGCTGCAGTGTTTAAGAGGTATTGGCCGGGCTGTATGCGTGTTCAGCGTGGCACTTTTGCGAGGTCGGTCCTAGTCCGTCATCGCGCGTTTGGCTGCCTTTTCGAGTTATTGTGCGTCCATATACAAAACGAGTGACGCGAAGTCTAGTGCTTCTGTGAAGCCATGTCAAATCCGCGTTTGCTTTTTTTGTGGTTGCATCTTTGGAGACCTGTGGGTTTTTGAATCATGAAGGGCTCTTCTTTGGTGTGGCAATGCTCTCGCTAAGCATTTCGACGCTCAGAATCAGATTATTCATGGTTAAACAGGACAGATTACGATTTTACTGACGTATACATTTTTCTTCCTTTGTGTCTTCGCGAGACGCGTTAGAGCAAGTGGTTCTACGCAGTCATTATCAAAGCCCTTAAAGGACACGCAACCGGGTGTTAATAAGGCGGCGGACATAAACTGTACCCAGTGGCATGGCCCATCTACCATCAAATGAAATGAAATGAAATCAAATTTTGTTTTACTTTGTACAAAGTGCAAAGATAGAGCAGCCACAAAAAGCTGCTGCTGTCAGCAGATTCATTAGGTTACTGTTCCTCTCTCAACATAGCACTGGCCTTTTATACATTATGTCACTCACATGAAAGGGAAAAAAAAGCATGACCGGCTAAACGTAAGAAAAAAAAAAGAAAAGGAGAAAAGAACTGGCATGCTGCAGACACAGTCATAGGCTAATATAAATTACAGCACAAACATTTGTTTCAATGATTTCCCGGGAAGTTTGGTGACATCAATAGATTGGCAAGCACATTGACCGGTGGGGGCTGGCAGCATGTTGCTTATTGATCTAACGGAATCGCTTTTGCTAAGAGTTGCTAAGTACCACACACCCGGATGACATGCCTGATGTGGTTACATTTTTCATTATTGGGGAAATATTTACAAAAAGGGAGTTATTATTCTTTACGGCGTTTCCAAACAGTAATGATTGGCAGATTTTTAAGCTGTTCTTCTGTGCGAGAATCATAAGATACGTTAGCTATTATTCTTACTTATTTATTTTCTAAAACCAGCAATTTTTTAAAGTTTGTTTTTGGTTGGTTCATTGGGGTTTAAGGTTCAAAAGCAACTCAGGCTATGAGGGATACCGTAGTGAAGGGTTCCGGAAATTTCGACCACCTGGGGTTCTTTAACGTGCACTGACATCGCACAGTACACGGGCCTCTACAATTTCGCCTTCATCGAAATTCAGCCGCCGCGGCCGGGATGGAACCCGCGTCTTTCGGGTCAGCAGCTAAGCGCCGTAACCACTGAGCCACCGAAGAGGGCCAGTTTGTTTTTGGGGTTTGTACCCCATGCCAATTGGGCATATGGGAGATGAGGAAGAATTAGGGAGTTATACAACGGTAGCTTCATCCGTCGGGGTAGGATATGCCTACAATTGTTGCTTACGCCGATTGCTCAGCGCATTTTCTTGCACGATGCATTGGACCATTCATACAGACACCCCAAATATGTAGCATTTGGGAACTAAGGAAATGAAATAGACGTAGTAAATTATTCCTCACTTCTCACGGGGCCACATTATCACGCTAGGATGGAAGGGATCAAGGGGGTGTAAATTAAGAAAGAAAGAGGCGCCGTAGACAAGGCCTCCGGATTTTGTTTCGACCACCTGGGGATCACAACGTACAGAGGCAACGCACAACTCCTGGGCGTCATTTGCGTTTCGCCTCCATCAAAACGGGACCACCCCGGACGAGCCTCGGCCCGTGACGCTGTGCTCAGCAACCCAGCGCCCTAACCACTAAGCCACTGTGGACAGTAATCTCGAGGAAGAGCAGTTCATGTGTAAAAATACATCTTCAAAATGCCGCCTACACTCTTGTGGTGACATACAAGTGGTCTGATCTATCACTCGAACAGCAATCTCGCTTCGTGTAGGTGTGGACGGGAATCCAGGTCAGGGCCATGCACTTTTTTTCTTGCAACCGACCATTTCTCATGCGTAAATTGGCGCCAATTTCGGATCTTGTTTCCTAATGAATTCTATACGATTTTTGACTGAGACTCCGTAGCATGAAAATATGAATCCTTGAATGCGTATTATATGCCCAGCGCATGTAAAACACATCTTGCAGCTATTTTATAGACGCGCCCTTGCTGCGTGGAGTTTCTCAATATTGCCAAAATATTACACTTCTTGTTTGTTCACACTCAAAGCCTCCGGCACTCAGCTTTACCATTTGCATGTGACGCGACACGCGACCAGACTTATCTCAAGTGATTACAGCCACGCGCACCGCTTCCACTGTTCCGACTGTCGCAGTTGTTTTTATCGCCTTATCTTGGCGATTGCTTACCGTCTATAAATTTAGCAAGGCCGAGATACGGCAGGCATTCTGTTCGACAACCGCCAAACAGACTTGTTGCTCTCGCACCGCCGAACGATTCAGTTCTTTGTTGGTGCGAGGCAGCTGAATGAGCAACTTTTGGAAGCCTTTTTCGCGGTCTTCCAGACCGCTGGAGTACCGTCAGAACTACTTGACAATATTACCTATATGGAAAGCTGGCGGCGCTCCACTTGATCCACCATTGAGAGACGCTGAAATCTCCGGAGGATTAGGTTTTTTATTTGACATTGCTATTGTTAGGCATCAAAAGTGGATTCAGCCCTGTGGTTCTTTCGTTTGGGAAGGAAATGTCACATATCCAGGAGAGCTGGTTATGTGGCCGGACTAGCCTCGACCATCTCGTGGCTAGTCCGGCCACATGGAAGCTAACAAACGTGGAGGCTAACAAAGAGGGTACAGCTTAAGTTAAGAACAACACAGCGAGCTATGGAAAGGAAAATGATAGGTATGTAGTGTGGCAACTGTGACAGGTTCCGCTACCGCCATGCGCCGACACCAAGGTGGATGTAGAATGGTGGCGAAGGCTGGGCCCGAAAACGGTTTAGCGCGACTGCAGCACAGCCACTTTGGGCGGCCGAAACACTTATATAATGAAATTCAAAAGCACAATTAAAAATGCTATACAACAACAGTAAGAAATGAATATTTTAATGCCACGTTTTATAAAATAGGTAAACTATTTCAGCAAAACATTGCGCCGAATTTTGTAATTCTTTACAACGCTCTTGTTGCGTCCTCTTTTGATGAATGTGCGGTGCATTTGCAGCGCGACTTTGCAGGCCTCGTTTCGGTACGCGGCCACAGTGGCTGCGGGAACTTGCGAAGCGATTTCTTATCTCCAGCTGCCTGCTATGGCGCGCCTTGGAAAGCGTGCAAATTAAGCTCGCCGGTCTCGAAATGGCCCTTTTAAGAAGTTTTTGTCGTCCTTGCCCGTCGCTTCTCTGTCACCGTTTGGCAAGAAATGCACCCCGCTGCACCACTGAAGCGTTTCCTTCGGTGTACGGCCAGTGCGAAACCTTTTCCCGAGGCTTCGCGCTCATCGTTTCAAGCGCTTAGCACTGCATTTCAAGATGAGGTTGCGACATGTGAAGAAAGCTTGCTCCGTGGCACATTTTGACAGCGTGGGTTGTACCGAGGGTGTCTTACCAAGTCTACACCGCTAGCCCCTGGACTTTCGCAGGTGAGCTCTTGCCGTTGTCGTCTGCTCTAGATATGCTTTTGTCGGGCTTTCCGCGCCTATCGTAGCTGTAGCCGTTTCATACGCACTTGGCTTCATGTTATCGGGATATTTTAGTAAATTGCAGGGCACGCACTTGCAGTCATAAGATGTGCAAAAGACACAAATCATTTGTCTTATTTATAGCTAGTTTCGTGCAGCCGACTGTCACCAACGTGAAATTCATACCGGGCTCTCATGAGCAACCACGTGCCCTCTACTTGCCGCATGGTCAATTTAAAACCAACTGCGCTGCCTAACAGCTCTGAGCATGACATTAATGGGTTTTGCAGCACCGTGAAGCCAATTTGAGGATCCCCTCGCAACTGACAGTATCGAAACTCAACCATTTGTATGTGCGCCGCATTGACTGTGCCTTAACTGAATTCGCCCAGCAGTAGTTATTGCCGTTCTACGTATACATGACCGTCAATGTAGTTTTAAACTCATTTTGCTGCATCGCTCTCGTCACTCTTTGCGCATAGAAAAGCAGCTAGCCGCGTGGTATCAGGCGAGCGTAACCGCACTCTGAGGCGCGAAGGATTGGCGCGACCATTTTCTGTCATAGTTATAACGTACTGCATTTAGGTGAAAGGAATCTTTGCGTATTGACGTTTGAAGTATATGGTATTCATTTGGGTGCAGTTGTGTAACGTGGACGCTGCATCATGTCCAGGTGCAAAACGTGGGTGCAGTTCTGCCGCAACCTCAGCCTGGAGAAGACGCCGTGCCAGCTGCGAGACCTGAGGGTTTCTTCCAAGCACTTCGAACTGTTTGTGTATCTGCGGCCAGGATGGCTGCATCTCGATGCCGTGCCTACTCGAGGAAGGAGTGGCTGTATTGAATGTCCTTGCACTTCACTTTAAACTGCACTTCATGTATATTTCAGTTTGATTAGAATTGCAGCAAATTACTTCGGTTAGCGGCAAGAAGGAGGTCTCGAGGTTGTGCGCAGGCCCTATGTATGCTGTAATGCTCTAGCGTTGAGCAGATTTGTTGATGCTAAAACTTCTTTTTAATATTGTCATGAAGGTGTAAACACAGCTGCTGTGTTCTTTCAGTTGAAGAAATGAAATGTGAGGAGTAATCCCTGTGTGCTGCATGGTCTATGTGTTGATGCGCCTACTTATGTCATGTCATGTTTGCCTCAAGGGAAGCTTTTGTAGCATTGTTTTCTATACTTTTCAATTTCCTGCCTGGCAACGTTCGTGGAACTTCAGGGCTTTTTCCTATCCGCACTGTGACCATTGAGATGAATAGCCAGCTTAAAAAAAACTACTGCTTGAGCTGCCTGTGACGCGCATTTTTGTTGGTGTGCTTTATCACTGTATTTGTTTGGTTGCTGTAATAAACCATGAATATGAAAACCATACTTGCCGTACACTGTATTGCAAACTGTGCACTTGAGCCTGTGCTTTGTGCATCATACCTTGATATACTCAAAAGTACTCGCACCTGTATTTCCACCAAGGTTTCCACTACGAATCATGCATGCTTAGCCAGCATCTGAAAGTGTTGCTGCCTTTCTATGCTGCCTTCTTTGCCAGTCACTTTCATTGGGTTCCCAATTGCACAATAACAAGGCCATAACTAGCAGGAACTCGAGAACATTTGACTGGCAAAGGTTGGTGCGCACTGAAAGGCAACCTTCAAGTGATACTGGCTTGAAAATGCGGGTTCTATAAAAAGACCACTTTATAATTCGCGCTAAAAACACACGTATGCGTGACGTCATTCGACGTCACTCATACGTAGTTTGCAACCCAAAATAGGGGCGCTGGGGTGCCCCCATGAGCCACCATCTTTTGGACCAATGGGCGTCTATGGAGCCTTCGCTACCATGGTATATCTACCTTGCCGACACTGCGCTGCGCCTGGCGACGACGAAGTTATGCGCCGACACTACGCTGCGCCTGACGACGACGAAGTTGCCCCGCTCTTTTGGTGCTGGCTACGCCCGTCTACGCTGCCAGATCCTGCACGGCGGTTCGGTCTCTTGAGGACGCCTAAATTTCGTCCCTATGTCTACGGTCGCCCGTTCTGTATAGTAACCGACCACCATGCCCTGTGCTGGCTGGCCTCTCAAAGACCCGTCAGGCCGCCTAGCTCGCTGGGCTCTGCGATTGCAGTAGTATGACATTCATGTCATTTACCGCTCTGGCATCAAGCATAATGACGCGGACGCTCTTTCCCGCTCGCCGCCTGCTAGTGCTTCATCGCCTGCTCCTGTGTCTGCTTACGACTTGTCCTCGCTTGCCACTGCCGACATGTCCACCGAGCAGCGGAAAGACCCTTGGATCGCCACTCTTATTAGCTTCCTTTCGAGTCCTACGACTGATAATTCGTCCCGTTCCCTCTTACGTCAAGCCCGTCACTTTTCTATTCGGGACGGTCTCCTCTATCGTCGCAATTACCTGTTCGACGGACGCAAATGGCTCCTAGTGATCCCCCGCCATCTACGCACCGACATTTGCGCCGCTTTCCATGCGGACCCCCAGTGTGCACACGGCGGCGTGTTGAAAACCTATACCCGTCTCCGCCTCCGATTCTACTGGCGTGGCATGTACCGCTTTGTTCGACACTTTGTGCGATCTTGCCCATCCTGTCAACGGCGTAAATGTCCGCCTCACACCTCGCCTGCTACACTGCAGCCGTTACCCTGCCCTGCCCGCCCGTTTGACCGCGTTGGCATAGACCTCTACGGCCCCCTCCCTCCCACTCCCGCTGGTCACCGCTGGATTATCGTGGCCGTGGATCATCTCACACGTTATGCTGAAACGTCTCCATTACCATCTGCCTCCGCCCGCGACGTGGCTTCCTTTCTTCTATAGAACCTGATTCTTCGCCATTGTGCTCCTCAAGAACTGCTCAGCGACCGTGGACGCGTATTCCTGTCTGACGCTCTTGAGGCCCTCCTCAAGGAATGCCGCATTATCCATCGAACCGCTTCGTCTTACCACCCTGAGACCAACGGCCTGACCGAGCGTTTCAACCGAACCCTCAGTGACATGCTGTCCATGTACGTCGACGCCAACCACTCCAACTGGGACCAAGTTCTTCCCTTCGTCACCTACGCATATAACACTGTGACACAAACCACCACTGGATTCTCTCCCTTCTTTCTTCTGTACGGCCGCGAGCCCCCCTGCACGATGGATACTCTTCTTCGCTACCAACCCGACATTTCCGAGTCCACGCCACTGTCCGACGCTGCCAGGTACGCCGAAGAATGCCGCCAGCTTGCTCGCTCGTTTACCACGCAGACCCAGTGGCAGCAAAAACATGACCGCGACACTTCCGCGGCCTCTACCTCCTACCCTGCCGACTCCCTTGTGTGGCTCTGGGTGCCTCCCACAACTCCCGGCCTTTCGCGGAAACTGCTGCATCGGTATCATGGTCCCTACCGGGTTCTCAAGCAAACATCTCCGGTCAATTATATTGTTGAGCCTGTTGCACCCGCTGCGGACTTGCGTCGCCGTGGCCGCGAAACCGTCCACGTCGACCGACTGAAGCCGTACTACGACCCCTCTGTTCTTCCTTCCCCTTAAGACGCCAGGATGGCTCCTTTTCACCGGGGGGAAACTGTAGTGTGCCAACTGTGACAGGTTCCGCTACCGCCATGCGCCGACACTGCGCTGCGCCTGACGACGACGAAGTTATGCGCCGACACTACGCTGCGCCTGACGACGACGAAGTTGCCCCGCTCTCTTGGTGCTGGCTACGCCGTCTACGCTGCCAGATCCTGCACGGCGGTTCGGTCTCTTGAGGACGCCTAATAAACGCACCCCTACAGGTGTAACGTTAAGAGATCGGAAGAGGGCGGAGTGGGTGAGGGAACAAACGCGGGTTGATCACATCCTAGTCGAAATCAGGAAGAAGTGGGCTTGGGCAGGGCATGTAATGCGAAGGAAAGATAACTGCTGGTACTTAAGAGTAACGGAGTCGATTCCAAGAGAAAGCAAGCGTAGCAGAGGAAGGCAGAAAGTTAGGTGGGCGGATGAGATTAAGAAGTTTGCGGGGATACAGTGGCGGCAACTTACAAAGTACAGGGTTAATTGGAGAGACATGGGAGAGGCGTTTGCCCTGCAGTGGGTGTAGTCAGGCTGGTGGTGATGATGATGATGTTGTCCGGGTGCTATCAGTTAAGGCGTTGTTGTTGCAATGAAATGGCAATTGCGGTGAACGGCTTCAGAAAAAATGAAGTCAGGTACCTGCCCGGCGTTTTTCTCTGAGCCGTACGTACTCGTGGATGCGCTTTCTTGACCTGCTGTAATGGGCTGTGTATGGCTGGTTTGATGGTTCCAGGATGGAGCTAGCTTTTAAAGCACTCCATGCAAACGTGTATTAGCGCTATTGTGGCTTTCCTTATTATAGGAGGACGCCAACCAAAAAACAAAAGAAGCGAGAAGGTTTATAAGAAACATAAATGCAAAAACTAATTGAAACTTATTACGCTGGATCGTAACACTTGTATAGTATATGGACATTTTGGAACCCTTGGAGTCCCGTACTGTGTTGCACAGTGCAGCGGTGACCGACCAGGTTCGCACAACACACTTGATACGCGAGAGGGGAGAGGTTCGATCCTCTTGTTGCCGAGTACCGACGGTTTTTAGTGGACACAAGCATTCCCAGTGGCCTTGACCTCTGCTTCTCTGCGACCAAATACTTGGTAGAATAGTCCTTTTACCCCAACTTGAATAAAGAAAAGAAAATTTTATTAGCCATGGTGCTTCCTAGCCAAGGTGCACGTGTGCCATAGAAATGAGGTCATTACCATCGCCACGCTCTGTTTATTTAGGTGTTGCGTAAGGAACTGACAAATAAAACTGAATTTAAGGGTTTCTGGTTCCGACAACGCCGGCATAGCCTGGCAGCGCCATATACATAGTGACATGGAGGGTTCTTACACATTTGCTTCCGAATGAGATGCGCAGTGTACGCAATTTTTAGGCTGCATTTATCGACGTGGCACTCACTAAGACGATGAAGTACATTAATTACTTCATTTGTCATAATTAACTTGCGTCAGACTACGTTGGCGACCGTAATTTCTTCTCGCGCTTCCAATAAATGAAACCAGTCAATGTTAGTCATGGAGTGTGTTTTTCGCCTTTTGATATTTGTAGCTTTAGAAGTCTACATTCGTTCGAAAACACAAGGACGTTTTTTAGAATTGGAACGTCCGAATGTGCCCCACGTATTATGTCTGAAAAAACAACCCTGTTGAGGATTTCTAGTACCGATCTTATTGCCGTCTTCACTGCAGCAAACTTTTGTTGAAGATTAAATGGTTGACGAAATTCCTCACGATAATAAGGGAGAACGGGAATGGATAGGCACTCGATGCGTAACAATTCTTAGTACCAAAAATGTTGAAAATGTTGCACAGTTTGGTACATATTGAAACACAAGTATTTTACACTGTTATTAATAACGACGTTTTTTTCTTTGAGCGATCCGTGTTTGGCTTCTGAAGTAACGGTATCAGCTTTTTACATCAGAGGCTGACAGTACTATTGGTTTGCAACAAGAACGTTTGATAGCACAGTAGAGAGGGTTCAGTGATTAAAAGAAAAAAAACACATTACAGGAAACACTGGGACAACACTGTGTGCCTTGTAAATAAAGAAAAAAGCGTTTTACGCATTTGATGGATGTATTGTAGCAATATTCAGTGTTAAATACCGGAAAAATTGACCTCTCCAAATTTTTCTTTGTTCGCAATATCGTAATTGGATGCAGAGAACGTCGAAAATGTTTCGAGGCCTTCGAGGGTACCGGGATACCGACTGTGCCGCTGCGAAGTCTCATCAAGGGCAACTTCGACGAGTTTCGGAAACCGGTGCGTATGGTGCATCGTTCCTTGACTTTTGGGCAAAAGCCAGTGTGCGTTGCTATAGCCAAATGAAAACAGTGCCGAAATCTGCTTACCACGCTGGAAATAAAAGTAAGAAATTTACTACCTTTCTTAAAGATTTTGTCGATTGCGTTCTAGGAAACGGCGAAGTGCTTTTGTCTCTTGGACTTAAAAGTCTTAATCTAACGCCCGAAGTATTTTGTTATCAAATAGACACGAGAACGAGCAGTGACTTCTTTGGGTTCGGTACTTTGTTCTTCCTCTGGCGCTGGAGTGTAGTCGCTGTGGAGGCCCTCTTGGTATTTCCCATCGTACTCTTGCTTGAGCATTGTTACGTATCCTCACTCGTACGGTTGCGCAGTGTCTGCATTCATACAATTGCCTGTGCTCAATAAGAAACGCCTTATTCCCATGCGAAGGCCTTATAAAGACCTCAGCATTAAAAAAAATATGTAAAGTTCCATGACATAATTAAGGTAACTCGTAGGACACCACTTCCGAAAATAATTCTGTTCCTTTGGAGCAGAACATGCCACGCGTTTCTTAAATACCGCGATCAAAAGCAGTGAACATAAAAAGCTTTGTGGCGCGGCCATAAAAATTTTAACGTTTTTATTATTGAGTAGGTATGAGTGATATGATGCCATTCTACTATGTCTCTTCTGCACTGTAAGTAACGAATGATTGATTATCTGGCTCCTTTCAGATAACTGCCCTTACGTGCTAGACATGCGTGACTTTTCTTACCATCCTCATCATCATTATCAGCCTGACTACGCCAACTGCAGGGCAAAGGCCTCTCCCATGTCTCACCAATTTACCCCGTCCTTTGCCATTTGCGGCCAGCGTATCCCCGCTAACGTCTTAATTTCATCCGCTCACCTAAGTTTCTACCGCCTCCTGCTACGCTTGCCTTCTCTTGGAATTCACTCCGTTACCCTTAAGGACCAGCGGTTGTCTTGCCTTCGCATTACATGCCCTGCCCAAGTCCACTCCTTCCTCTTGATTTCTACTAGGAGGTCATTAACCCGCATTTGTTCCCTCACCCACTCCTGCTTCCTGTCTCTGAACGTTACAGCTATCAATTTTCCTTCCATAGCTCCCTGCGTTGTCCTTAAATTAAGCTGAACCATCTTCGTTAGCCTCCACGTTTCTGCCCCATAGGTGAGTACCGGTAGGATAGAGCTGTTGTATACTTTTCTGTGGAGGGATATTGGTAAACTGCCTTTCACCATAATCATCATCACCATCATCATCATCATTTATTAACCCTTAAAGTTCCCGTTAGGGACATTACATAAGGGCGGTGGAGGTGGTACAGGGGTGTTCAGCAGTCATACATGAATATAAGTATAGAAGGAATATAAATATAGAAGGAATATAGAAATACAGAAAAATACAGAAAATATTCAATATAGAATAGAAAAAAAGAACAAGACGAAAAAAGACAGAAGTAACAAATTCAGATAGTCAAGTCATGACAGAGTGTGGCAGAAATAAAAACAATAACAGATTAGAACTTTGGAAGTAGAACAGGCTGGTCGGTTTGCAGTGCTTGGAAGCTGACATAGAGTGCAGAAAAAATTATTTGTCGTTGAGATGGCCGATCAGGAGCTGTCTGAATCTGGAAGGATTTGTCTCAACGACAATGTGTTCGGGGAGGTTATTCCTGAGAGAACCTCCCATATGCGCTCAACCCCATTCTTATTCTTCTAGTTATTTCCCTGTCATAATCCGGATCAGCGGTGACTACCTGAACTAAGTAAACGTATTCCCTTACTACTTCCAGACCCTCGCTACCAAATGCGAAGTGCTGTTCTCTTGTTGGACTGTTGGCCATTACTTTGGTTTTCTGCATGTTAATTTTTAGACACACGGTTCTGCCCTACCTGTCTAACTCATTCATCTTGCTTTGCAGTTCATGTCCTGAGTGAGTTAGCAAGGCAAAGTCATCAGCGAATCGAAGATTACTTTGGTATTCTCTATTATCCCTTATTCCCAACTGTTACCTATTAAGGCCTTGGATTTCCTCTTGTAAACAGGCGGTGAATAGCATTACAGAGATCCTGTCTTCCTGCCTGACACCTTTCTTTATTGGAATTTTTTGGCTGACTTTATGGAGGACTATGATAGCTGTGCAGTCCTTATGTATATCTTCCAATATTTGCACATAACACTCTTCTACACTGATTCCCAAACGCCTGCATTACAGCTCAGGTTTTCACTGAGTCAAATGCTTTCTCGTGATCAATGAAGGCTATATGTAGGGGCCGGTTATATTCTGCGCAATTCTACATAACCTGACTGATAGTGTGATAATGGTCTATTGTCGAGTATCCTTTACAAAAGTCTGCCTGATCATTTGGTTCATTGAAGTCTAAGGTTGTACTGGCTCCATGAGCGATTAGGTTTGTACCTTGTATGCAACGAACACTAAGCAGATCGATCTGTAATTTTGTCATCATAGTTCGTCGTAAAGAATTTATAAGTGCTATATTTTCTTGCCAGAAAAATTTTAAGGGCTGGAAGCACAGTGAATACTTTTCTTTGGCAAGAGGTACCTTAGCTGACATTTCAGTTGAGCATTGACATTAGTCTGAATTTCGTCAAGGTCTCTATATAATGAGCTTACTCTGTCTGGACGTTTGAATCTAATCATGTCATAACCTATGAAGCGCAGAACATTGATATCGTAGAATCACTTAAAATACTTGGAGTTACATTTAGCAGCACGTTAAGCTAAGACATGCATGTTGCTAATATACGCAAAAAAAATCTCCGCAGTAGCTGGAGTGGTCTCGCGTTGCCGCACTTTCCTTCCAACACGCATTAAGCTCCAAATATACCATGCCTTATTTGCTTCACATATCAACTACTGTAACCTTGTCTGGAGCACTACAACCAATAGAAATAAACAAAAAATCTTTACAATCCAGAAAAGAATTACACGATACATCGGGAATCACGAACACTTAGCACATACTGACCTGCTTTTCGCAACCTATAAGCTCATTCCTGTCTTTTCATTATAAGACTTCCGGATTTTGCGTACATACTTCTCTTTGTCTAATTCATTTCGTGACTTTTTAATTGCCACCGCTTCGCTACAACGCTACGAACCAATAGTATCTACACGAAACACAGAAAACTGGCACGTTCCTCGTTTCAGAACAAATTATAAGAACCAGTCATTGAAATATAACCTCCCCTTACTGCTAAACAAGTATAAATTTGATGTCCCACAAGAAGCGACTTGCGGGAAAGATTTCTAAACGCACAATAAAATCCTAAAATGTCTGTCCGTCATCACATTTGGTTTTGTTATCAAATACTGATGTCATTTGCGTAATTATGTCGTTTACGACGGTCTTTTTGAACATGTATTATGTTTCAGTACACAGTCAGTTTTTATATTGTAACATTAGCCGTGTTTTTCCTTGTATATAATAATGAATAGAATATTGTTTTTTTCTTTTGTTATATTTTAATCATATGTCGGCACTGCACTACCTTGTTACGGTCTCTTGGGCCTCGTCAAGCTGCACCGAGCAGCTTTTTGCCCGAGAGCTCCAACCATGTAAATATGTGGTGAAATAAATGAATTGAATTGAATTGGTTGTTTCAGTACGTCAGAGTTCATGGCATTTTTATTTTTACGCGTGGGGTCGTAAAATCATTGTGAAGTTTGCTGACTTCTCAGTAAACTTGGGAGCTCAACTCAAAAAACAAAGCAGCATTTGCAAATAAATTTTTCTTCTGCCTCTTCCCTTTTCCTCTGCGTCTGTAACTGTGGCTTTTGATGAAATCGCAGAACTGCATCGAAATCCTCGACAGATGGCTTAAAGAACATGGCGACGTCTTTGGGTAAGTCCCCGACAGTATCGAAGTGAAAAAAATTATAGCCCTTTACCGCGAGAATACGACCGGTGACTTGCGCTGACTGGTTCGCTGTATGATTAACATAATTAAACCAACACGCCTGGATGTCGTTGCCACTAATTATGCTCAAATAGCTCCAGTAAGCTATGAATGACTAATACGGCCCTTATAACAAAGTCGGGTAGCTTTCTAGAATTGCATGTAGTTGTCTATCTTTCATAGCGGTACTTGTTTCTGGGAAGGCATTGCAAGAGACACACCCGAGGGATGGCGCTCGCGGCGGGGAATGCAGTGGGGTCGGCTCACTAGTTCTGTAGTAAGATCCTCCACGCCAAGTCTCGCGAGTGTGAGAAGGTTTGCGGTGTCAGCGTATATGCGAGAGAGGGTGTGTCATTCTGGAAGCATCACCCCTTGACCTCGCAGCATGACGGAAATTGGGCCTAACATGCAGCTCAGCGCGCTCGGATCCAGAAGGCCATGGGAATGGCTCACACAGATCCAGTGCGGTGAGCTGAGGAGCGAGAGTATCATCGACAATCGCTTGTTGACCGCGATGTACAGGCTTTCTCAAGTAAATGACCCAAGGTGCTTGCTTCTAAGTCTTGCTGTCGGGCTTTTCTAGCAGCAGGGGCAGCCATAACTTCCGGGACAGTTAAGTACAATAGTTCCACTAACATTCAAGAGAAGTGAAATGCTGGCAATGTAGAACGAGCCGCAGAGCATCCCTAAAATCAAGAATTTTGGCCTCTAGCCTTTGGCAAAGAGTGTACAGTCGGGGAAAAAGCCTCTGGACCGCATGTTTCGTCTAGGACGCCCATAGCTCTGTTATTAGCCTCCGGCTGACGACCAAACTTGTGGAGGTGAACAAACAGGCTTTTGACTTTCACCTCCGAAAGTGTGGTCTTCATCGGCCAGCTATTGTTAGAGCTATCGGCTTCGTTTTAGGAACACGTGGTTCAGAGACTTTTCTCCCCGGCTGCACGTGTGTTGGTCGCACACCGAAAACAACATCGCAAGCAACGAACGGCAGCTGCTGATGATTTCCCGCAAAATTTTATGATTTAGACACCATAGTCTAGATATTGAAGGCTTTTCGCTTTCAGTGTTCCTATGCTGGTGGAAAGAGATCCGCTGACGGGAGGACTATGACAACGCGAGGAACTTGGCGAGTACATGTAACGCTGTAGTAAAAAGTGTTATTTTTTTTGTAATCTGCGTTTTTTTTTGTAATCTGCGTTTTTCTCCAAAACAATAATTGATTCGTCATGTTTCTGACTCAAAATACACGCTATATGAGAATAACGTGGGCTCTACATGAGCTCATAGCCCTGAAACTCCTCATATAAAGCATTAAAAGATCACAACTAGCCCATAGCCCCCTCTCTCGTCGCAAAACAAACGATGCTGTGATCCCATGTTTCTAACAGGACACTTCTGGGTTCAACTAAATTTTGACGTGTTATTAAAGTTAATGATCTGTAGGTGACGATACTTTCTACATCCCGAGATTCAAGAGCACTGTTCCTGTATAAAAAAAGAACATACAGCATGTGACAGAGGAGACTCTCAAAGATGTGGCGAACACGAAGACACGGACATCCCTGTTAACGGCAACAGTGATCGCCACCGTACATGACACCATAGCCGTGCCTGACTGCGAGTTGTGCGACAGATATCCGCCTTGAGCCATGATGTTTAAAAAGAGGGACGATGGCTGGAACTTATATGGCGGCCAGGTTTACGCAGCCTGAGCGATGACTGCCTTGCCGCCGCAAAGCCAGCGCTTGTCCGAACCGTGCAGTCAATTGCAGAGTAAAAAGGTGGAAAATCTCAATTAACAAATGCGTAAAAGCTGGAGAGGGGGAGGGTGCGTTTTGGGGGCCGGCACTTTTCCCGTTCACTGGGAAAACAAAGTTAAACATGGTTAAAAAAAGCCAAGGGAGGTGTAGTTGTTGGACTGCTTCTTTGCGCACAATGACGGATCAGGGACAACAGACAGCTTCCCCTTTCAGCTTTGACGAAGCCGCGGGGCCTATAGCCTTTGGTGCGTTACTGTAACTGGCTCTCCTGGCAGCTAACCAGCAGACAAACAAGTGGCGCAAAAGAACACCAACTAGACGACGCAACTCTATAGTCGGCACAGCGGTATCATTAGTAAGCACGCTGTTTTGTTCTCCTTGTTTGGTACAGTACGGAATGCGGGACTTAGCGTCCCAAAGATGCACACATGTGGTCGTCGTGATCGGGATTCAATATCGCGACCTCCGGCTGAGCAGTAGGATGCCATAGCTACTAAGCCATCTCTTATTTCTGCGCGGGCTATCCGCATGAATTGACCATTGCTTGCCAGCGAGCTGGTTTTTCTCGTATCGTCTTTGGAACGCAGGGAAAGCAGACCTTGCACCAAACAGAGTGGGTAAGAAGTCCCTCTGGTAAATACGAAGTGATCAAATTGCTTAGCGCTACAATGTCTTTCCACAGCATGGGAAGGCGCTATGGCTTGACTGCTCCGTTTCATAAAAATATGGCTTAGACGGGAAGCGCCGCGCACAGGAGAACGGTTTAGTATGTGCACAGCGTTTAAAACCCCAAATCGACTCAGGCTATGAGGGACTCTGTGGTGGAAGCCTCCGAATGGCTTCGACCACCTGGGGTTCTTTAACGTCCACTGACATGGTGCAGTATACGGGCCACCAGCATTTCGCCTCCTTTGAAATGCGAGCGCTGTGGCTGGAATCGAACCTCTATCCTTAGGGTCAGCAGCCGAGCACCACAATCACTGAGCCAACACAGCGGCTTCAATACAGGAGAAAGATTACTCGTTGTCGTAGTCAGTGCAAGGAGAAGTAGTGATCGCTTCGCAGAGTGTATCTCTCGAAACGCCATGGCAGGAACGTTGGACAGAGACCATGTCAAGTGAAAAATGTGTCAGGCCTGCTTCACGCAGGGACGATTAATTTGGTTAGAAAAGTGCATACGTTTTTAGCACGAGAGTGCCGTGCTGCAAGCCTGGTGGGCGGGAGTAAGTGTACAATGCGATGACATTTCTTGATGAAGAGCTTGCCAGAAAAATGGGATTTGATGCTCCCGTTGCGACAAAACCTAACTGGCATAGCGTTACCGTTTGTCAAGTAAGCCTATGGGAAAAGTTGTTCCGAGTCTCAGATTTATTAGCCAGGCCTATCTAGATTTGCAAAAATAACAGGTGACATTCACAAATGACGGACTTCTAGGCAAGTCTGGATAAAATTTCAATGTACAAGCCTGTAAACGCGACAAGCGTTTGGCTGAAAATAATCGGCTTACTACTATGTCTCGGACCTTTTTTTTTCCAGCCAACGTTTCATTACGTAAGCCCTTTCATCTCGCTCCCCCCACCCCCCACCCTATTTGAGGAAACGAATGCTTTGTTATTTGTGAGTCCTGTCATAAATTGATGTTAACATACCTCTTTCTTGTTCCTACATCGCTACTTTTAGTGCCCTTCTCAATACCGTGCTGCCGTCGCAGTGCATTGGAATAAATTATTTTTCTCCACTTTGTTTCCTCTCATCTCAATACGACTCAGGTTCTTCATGGGGGACACTCCTTTCGTGGTCACTAAGGATCTGGGCATGATCAACGAGATTTTTATCAAGGACTCCAACAAATTTAATAGCCGTGGAGTGAGTACTAATTTGAATGTTCTTTGCAGCTATTCAGTGCCGGCTGCATGCCTCACTGAGCATTTTCTTGTACAAGTTAAAGATGCAATAATTTTGTTTGCATTTGTACTGTGAAGTTTCGTTTCTCTTTGATACTCGCTTGTCGTGAAGGCGGCGCGATACAAATAACAAATGCGAACCGGTGTAACCCGGTACAAGGCGTGTAGGTAAAGGCACGCACACAACCCACACACATTGTCGTTCTCATTGCAGAGGAAGGCGAGAAAAAGAATGCCTCCTTGCGGGAAAACAAGTACAAAAGGAAGGCAGACTTCATTCGCTGTGGTTAGGTACGAAAATGTTATTGCGAAAGCAATACTGCTAGCGTTTGGTGCCTTCAGCGTGGCGCGGCGGTAGTTATCATGGACCTTTAGCTTGTCCTCTGTTGTGACGTCACACCAGCTGCGAAAAACCAGGGCCCCAGCTCGCGCCGTCGGTGTGGAGCGGCGGTACTACCAACAGCGGTGAGCCTCGCGCTCCTCCGCTAGGGGCGCTACAGCCGGAGTGACGTCACACCAGCTGTGAAAAACCAGAGCCCCAGCTTGCGCCGTCAGTATGGAGTGGCGGTAGCTACCAACAGCGTTGAGCCTCGCGCTCCTCCGCTAGGGGCGCAACAGCCGGAGTGACGTCACACCAGCTGCGAAAAACCAGAGCCCCAGCTCGCGCCGTCAGTATGGAGTGGCGGTAGCTACCAAAGGCGGTGAGCCTCGCGCTCCTCCGCTAGGGGCGCTACAGCCGGAGTGACGTCACACCAGCTGCGAAAAACCAGAGCCCCAGCTCGCGCCGTCAGTGTGGAGCGGCGGTAGCTACTAACAGCGGTGAGCCTCGCGCTCCTCCCGCTAGGGGGCGCTACAGCCGGAGTGACGTCACACCAGCTGTTAAAAACCAGGGCCTCAGCTCGAGCCGTCAGTGTGGAGCGGCTGTAGCTACCAACGGCGGATCTGCCGTACCGTGTACGATGCCGCCTACTGCCAAGCTTAAGGAGAAGGCGGCTCGCCAGTGTGAAGCCAGGAAGAAACAACGAGCTACGGAGACAGAAGAAGAACGTGAAGATCGACTTTTGAGACGACGGGCTCAATATGCAGCTCGGCGACTACGTACAAACTCTGAAGAATACTCAGGTGTAACTAATGGCTAACTTTGATAACATTCTCCTTAATAAGAGCACCACCAAGACACACCACCAGCCAACCTAGGCGCAGCCAGGGTAAATTGCTTTCGCAATTACCGGGCTTAACCAAGCTAAGCCTCAGCCAATTTTTAAATAAATCATTAGAACGTTTTACATCTATACTGGAAGCCTAAAGCAGAACCCCTGCCACACCCACTTGTCTTTGGGAAGGTGAAATTCGGAAATAGTAAGGTGCACCACAAAAACCGGTAAACATTGTCAAATATTTAAAACTTGTAACGCCCTTCGTGATTAAGCACTGTTTCTGGTAGACTGTTGCACCTTGACTAACGAGTCGCTGGGTGGTTATGATTTGTGTGATTTGCTCCGGGCGGCCTCTCCTTAATAATATTATCTGATAATGGTATCAAGATAATATTATCGAGCTCTTCCCAACACTGCACGCTCTCGAAAGTGCTTCTTATATGATCTGTTCTGCCACGTAAGCGTCTCCTGTGTAGATATTGGATTTAGATACAGTGATCTCATCAGCTGGAAGAACATTGCCCATAAATGACGCCCAACATGGTGCATTTTATCGAAAATGCTCTGTTTATGTTTTGATTTCTTTCAAGAACGCTTCTATTTTGATGCTGCGCATGATGCCTTCAAGCGGTGTTAACCTAATATAGTTCTTGCTTTCTTTCCAATTTTAAAGATGCTTTGTTTTATAAAGGCCAGTGTCTAATGGGAGGGTTTTAAATTTCATTGGGAGCAATCCTAGAAGGAAATTTTGAGTTCAACATCCCAGCATTATAGACGAAACGCGGGAGTGACGAAGCCCTAATGCTCTTCCCGTATTTTGTGAAGCGCTGTCATGCCGTCTTGTCAGTACTCATGGGCAAGACGCTAGGTTCCCGCGACAGTAAGGCATATTAAACAAAATTTAAGCAAGGATAATAGGACATTTTTCATGGAACGGCATGGGAAACGCCAGACAATCACCCGCATATTACGACAACCGAATACTAAGAAAAGAGAGAGAAGAAATAGAGTTGGGCCCCGGGAAAGCAGTTGCTCGCTGAAAGGACGTGACGCGTCACAGCTCTGTTTTTATGCGTAGCATATTGCAATCGCTCAGTTCAGCCCTTGGGCGTGGCCGGGCAGCCACCAAACCACGTGACGTGACGTCAACAAAACACGAAAAAAAGAAAAAAAAACAAAAAAAGAGAAAAGGAAGAAAAACAAAAAAAAGGCAAAGAAAAGGACGGCTGAGCATGGTGGCGGTTGCCACTAGGGTGCCTCGATGCGCGCCCGTAGCGAGCGCGCATCGAGGCACCCTAGTTGCCACCGCCCCGTTTCAAAGGGGGCGCTCCTATCCATCCATCCATCCATCCATCCATCCATCCATCCATCCATCCATCCATCCATCCATCCATCCATCCATCCATCCATCCATCCATCCATCCATCCATCCATCCATCCATCCATCCATCCATCCATCCATCCATCCATCCATCCATCCATCCATCCATCCATCCATCCATCCATCCATCCATCCATCCATCCATCCATCCATCCATCCATCCATCCATCCATCCATCCATCCATCCATCCATCCATCCATCCATCCATCCATCCATCCATCCATCCATCCATCCATCCATCCATCCATCCATCCATCCATCCATCCATCCATCCATCCATCCATCCATCCATCCATCCATCCATCCATCCATCCATCCATCCATCCATCCATCCATCCATCCATCCATCCATCCATCCATCCATCCATCCATCCATCCATCCATCCATCCATCCATCCATCCATCCATCCATCCATCCATCCATCCATCCATCCATCCATCCATCCATCCATCCATCCATCCATCCATCCATCCATCCATCCATCCATCCATCCATCCATCCATCCATCCATCCATCCATCCATCCATCCATCCATCCATCCATCCATCCATCCATCCATCCATCCATCCATCCATCCATCCATCCATCCATCCATCCATCCATCCATCCATCCGTCCGTCCGTCCGTCGACCGACCGACCGACCGACCGACCGACCGACCGACCGACCGACCGACCGACCGACCGACCGACCGACCGACCGATCGACCGATCGACCGACCGACCGACCCACCGACCGACCGACCGACCGACCGACCGACCGACCGGCCGGCCGGCCGGCCGGCCAGCCAGCCAGCCAGCCAGCCAGCCAGCCAGCCAGCCAGCCAGCCAGCCAGCCAGCCAGCCGTCCGTCCGTCCGTCCGTCCATCCATCCATACGTCACGAAAGAAAAGCTGCTGAGAAAATCGAGTGCCGCCAAGCAATACCTCGCGCAAAAAGACCGCGCAATATGCAACGCATTTTTGGCTTAACCAAGCTAAGCCTGGGCATCTTTTTTTTTCCTTGGAACACAGAATGTTCAAAATACAACCATGAATACAGGAAGCGGGCAGAGACAAGAAAGCCGTGGACGTTTTTTTTTTCGTGTAGCGTTCGTCGTGACGACCACACTAGTTGTAAGCAAGGCACTGCGTGTGGGCTGTTGAGTTATATCGCGAATGCCATGCATTTAAATCGACAATCTCGCTTTATTTAGCGGCTGTTCTTTTTGCAGTACTATCGTCCAGAAACTGTGCTTTTCTTCTTCAGCATACGCTTAACATCTACGAGCTGGATGCGATCTTCGAGAATTACGTCATCTTCTCCAAGGGTGCACTCTGGAAGACTTGTCGGACCTGCATGGCGCAGTTCTTCACACCATCGAAGTTGAAAGCGGTATGTTCGTGTACTTTTTGCTAGCCAAAATTGTTATTGTCATCTTATCTCACGTGATATCGTACCACCTCTCGTAAACATTGTAACCCCACCCACTCCTACACCGTTCCCCCCAACCTTACATTAATCTGTCGCACTAACTGAGTGGATTTGCCGTTAGTCTACTTTCCCAAGGTCGAACGTTCGATCCCGGCCACTGTGAGCGTGTATTTTTGTGTAGGGTAAATGTACGTACGGCCGCTTTTTGTGCGCATCAGAGCACTTTAATGGCAGAGTCTAGTGACTTTTATGGACTAAATTCTTTTTGCGGCAGTAGGAAGCTAGTTTATGAAATAAAACAACACCCACATTTGAGTCCGCGAAATGCAGCATAACAGTTTAAAAGCTTTTGTTTCCCAAACATTAGCTTTGCTCTGCCGCCGCGATGACTCACTGGGTATGGTTCCCGGCTGCTGACACGAAAGACGCGGGTTCGATTCCGGCCGTGGCGGTTGAATTTCGAAAGAACCCCAGGTGGTCGAACTTTTCGGAGCCCTTCACTACGGAATCTCTCATAGCCTAAGTCGCTTTGGGACGCTAAACCACAATAAACCAAACCAAACCTTGCTTTCTGTTGGTATTTTGCCTTTTGCATCTGGAAGCCCACACGTCTTGAACGTGGAATATGGTAAGTAGAGTGACTATGCAACCATTTAAACATGACGCCTGCGATGATGTCTAAGGGGCGTGCAATAACAGTAAGGAGCCTGACGTTAAGAGAGATGCATAGGTTTCAAAAAACTATAGTTGAGAGCCCTAAGTTAGTTCTAAAAATGCCACCAACAGAGCAACACAGGTGATATTGATCACAGATGCGCGCAACCGCTTTTGTCGGCAACATCATTGCTGACAGCAGCGCCGCAGCAAGCATACCAGTGGATTCGGTTGCGAGACTGCTTTTACGAAAGCATTTTGAAAAGTTATTAAGCACGAGTAGACGATAAAAGAACATGTAATTTACTAAAAGAGCGAGAAGTAGGTTCCATAATTTGATTTCAACAAATATAACTGTTTACGGCGCTGGGGATCATGAAGAAGTGCAGTGTAGTCACTCCATATACCTGTATCTCCCGTGTTATTCGCAACGAGAAACCACAGCGTGATGCTGCGATCACTTGAGATGTGGCTTTCTTTTCGCATTTAAATCAAACATTTTGTTATAATTCCGGATTCTAATTCGAATTCTAGTTTTTGCAACCATATGATGAGATTTACCAGAATATGCAAAAAAATTTAGTCGGGAAGGGAGGGGGTTCAAACGCAGCGATCTCCACTCCTGCATTTTCTGTAGCCCAGGTGTCCCCTCGTCATGTTAAACTCTACATACCAACCCACTCCCTGACACCCCCCCCCCCCCCCCCGGAACATCAAATATTTTTTCTCGCTTAAAACAAAAAAAAGCTCCGATTAAAGACACCGAGAGAAGCTTCAATGAAACTAGGTATCAGGTGGGCTACATTTGATAATTTACTAGAAACGCCTGTGCACCTAATTTATTGCCGAAAACGAGGCATAACAAACATATTTTTTAAGTTGAACATATTTTTTGAACAACATTATGTTGTAATATAAATTAAACTATTTTATGAGATTTTAGATATTATAGAGAAGTGCCAAAGCAGAAGATGCTCCTTACCAATGTCGCGAAGGAGTATCAAACAATAGCAAAAACGGTGTTTCTGACGCACAAATCGTGGAATAAAAGAACACAAAAACTTTGTGCTGAATATTTCTTTGCTGAACGATAAAAAGCATAATGCATATGCCTTATCTCTGAAAACTTTTCGAGCGCAAAAGTAAAACATTTGATTTTGTAAATTCTAAGTGAGACTAACTTTTGCACTCCTCTCCGAAATGCAAAGGGCTGTAACATGACCGGGAATTTTTTCTCAATAGTTATTAAGGGCAATTTAGACGGTTAAATAAAGAGCCATATATTTTATGGAAAAGTTTGGAAGGGGTCTTCCTTTCTTCTTTCACTCCATCCTTTATGCCTTCTCTCCCGGCGTGGATCGGGTGTCCAACAAGATATGTGAGACAGTTACTGCGTCATTTCCTTTCCTAAAAAAAAAAAACCGAAAAAATCGAGGGTATCTTCTGGTACGTTTGGCATAGAATGACCCTTTTATGATCAGAACTCCGGAACTTGTTTCCTGGTCCTCATGCTCCGTGTTTGAAGTTATCTGTCACCCCCTTGACATGTCTTGTTCATGACATTTCTCGTTCAACCGTCCCAGCCGCGGCGGTTGAATTTCTCTGGAGGAGAAATTCTAGAGGCCCGTGTACTGTGCGATGTCAGTGCACGTTAAAGAACCCCAGGTGGTCGAAATTTCTGGAGCCCTCCACTACGGCGTCTCTCATAGCCTTAGTCGCTTTGGGACGTTAAACCCCATAAACCAAACCGTTCATTTCCATTGCTTCAATGTTTTGTTTCGCTGGTATGTCATAATCGTCAGCTGGTTTTCCAATCCTTGTTATTCTATTTGTACTTCGTCATAGTTCCACATTGGGTTCCGTTACATGCTCTGCCCTTGATTATATGGAGACATGTTAGCGGCTAGTTTAGGCGCCTTTGGTGAGTACTGGCAGGACTCCAATGTAAAATATACATCTTTTGAGATAATTAAGCTGAACACTGGCTTATAATCTGAAGTAATCTGATGAACACACTCAAAATTATTGTTATTTTGCTAGATATTTATCCCTTGTATCCAGTACCAGCGGTTATTCTTGGCCCCAGGAAGCAGACATCTCTTTCCGAATTGTAGAACTGTTTTCTTAGCCGACTGATGAACCTTGTTTTATTGCTCGTAATATTAATATGGAAGCCTATTCTGTTTAATTTTTGTTGTTGGTTACGGTTGGTTGAAATGAAACCGATAACCGCCAAACTGCCTGTGATTGTACATAGAGGCAGCGCTATAATGGTTCCTTTTTCCGCACGAACTTACTGCTTCCTTGGCAAACTTCGGTTCATATTTAGGTGACTGAAGATGAACCCCGACACCTACATTTTGTCTGAACTGCGCTAAAATCGTGTTTGCACGTAAAGCCTTTGTGAAATTTGCAGAATCCATGGGATTTGCTTCTTGTACATTTTGTCATCTTGTACGTCAGGGGTGAGGACGACAGTAATTGCATATAATATTTTTAACACTGGCGATGTATAGCGATTCATAAAACATTGCTCTGGAGAAAACCTATTTGGCTCTACTTTTTACAAAGTCTGTGCCCTGGATTAAATGTATCGCACGTGACTTATAGTTTGATGAAAAAATTGGTAAATTGGTTTTTGAGGAAAGGAAATGGCGCAGTATCTGTCTCACAAATCTCAGCGAACACCTCAACCGCGCCCTAAAGGAAGGGAGTAAGATGAGAGTGAAAGAGGAAAGAGAGAAAGGGGAGCGTAGCGGAGGCATCCGGAATAATTTAGACCGCCTGAGGATCTTCAACGTGCACTGACATTGCACTTTGCGTTCCGCCTCCATCGAAACGCGACCGCCGCGGTCGGGTTCGAACCCAGGTACTCCGGCTCGTTAGACGAGCGCCTTAACCAATGAACCACCGCGGCGGGTAGTTTGATATAGACGAATTACTTTATTGTGCCCGAATTCTGGTTTGTAATGCAGACTTCTGTTTTTATTGCGATAGGATTAGAACCTTCAGGGTGGAGAGAAAAGACATGTCACCTGATCGGAAGTGACGCAACTTCTCGTAAAGACATCAACAGTTTTTCATTCTATCAATTTGCCACTAGATAATGCAGTTGTTTATTGGTTCTTTCTTTATTCTCTCCTGCACCGAACAGTTGCTGCCCTCTTTACTGCAAGCACAGGAAGAGTTCATCGAAGTCTTGGGCCAACACGCTGACCGAGGCGTAGAAACGGAAATCAACACTTTGTGCGAACGCTTCACCTTCGACGCCATTAGCAAGGCTGCGTACGGCATCGACACGGACGTGCAAAGGAACCCGGAGAACCCGCTGTTCAAGAATGCTCTCACCGTCGTCCCGAGCCTCAACAGCGGATTCTTCTACGAACTTGGTCGTGAGGAACATTTTTTTTTTTGGAAAATGGCACGCTAATACTTGGACGTTCGCTTAAGAGCGAGCGAGATAAACCACTCTTATTAGCTGTGACGCGCTTTGTAGAGTACGCAAAAAATCGTCGTGTACACTAAAACCTGGTTGGAGGAAAGTGCCCCGTGGATGCCCCTGCGCCCGCTGCAGGGGCGATCTTGTTTATTGAACAGCCAACTGCGCTTGCAGAGTGATGGGTGTGAGCTTGCAGCTGTAGCTGGCACCTACGGGGGCACTCAATAAAGATTTATCCTGACCCACTTTGTTGGGACTGAGAGCAACGCAGTTTGGAACATTTATTAGCCTTCCTCTACATAGGTTCCACACAAGAAAACACACTTATCTCTTCTTTCTATGCTACTCTAAACACTACGCTTGTAGAATTCGTCACGCTGCTCAAAAAGTCACTTTGTCAGTTCGGAAGTCAGTCTCATTTGCAAAATGCTTGCCCTTCAGAAATCACTTCATTGCTGCAAAGAGTTTGAAGATCGAAACTGCGAGGTTGAGTGAATAAGGGGAATGGGGCAGAATTTAAATTCCGCAGCAGCCTGCTTACATCTTGGCGATATGTGAATTGTGAATTGGGCATTGTCCTGCAGAAGACACAACGCTTTGATGAGCCTGCCATGTCTCTTGGTTTTGACCACCGCTGGTAATTTGCACAGCAGTGCAGCAGAGTGTGCCGCTGTAATCGTGGCACCCTAGCTTTGCTAGGAAGTCCCCAAAAACTCATAGTATGACCTTGCCAGGGGATGGTTCGGCACGTGCCTTCTGTGTAGGCGGTGAGTCCATATGCTTCGATTGTATAGACAATAATTTAGTCTCCGGATAATAGTGATGAACCCATTTTTTATCGTGTGGAATCAGTCTATTGATAAAGTCCTCCTAGTTTCTTTGGCACATCGACAAAAGAGCATGGGAACATCAGGCTCGTTCCTGCTTCTGGAAATGTGCGAGCAGCTGAGGAGCCCAGCGTACTGACACTTTACGCATGCGAAGATGGTCTTAAAATATTATTTCCACAAACCCCACGCTACTCTTGAAATTTTGGGCTAGGTCGCGAATGGCTACGTGAAGAGTTTCCAAAATGGCTTCCTCCGCGTGGGTTCATCGATAGAGGGGTAGGGTTGCCCTGCAACCGGAGCCGTTTCCACGGAAGTCCAACCACATTAGAATTGACGATGCCAGCTCTTGACTGCATCTTATGCTAGGGAATCTCCCCCCCCCCCCCCCCCCCCCCCAAAACGATCGTGAATGTCTTAGAACGCCTGCCTGGGCTGGAGCCTTTCAATTAAAGGAACTTGATGACAGCGCTGCATCCCACTTGGTCCATTATCACACTTAGTCCCACTTCAGCACCTGTAAGAGGAACACCGTTTTCAGTTCATATGTGCATATTGGCATGTAATCTATAGAGACGAATATTAATGCACCTGCGCAGTTTCAGCAGCCCGAAATAAATATAAGTGGCTCGGGGAAACCTTTAATGAACGTCCCTCGTATGTCGTAAACATGGGGTAGGGGTAAAGCGCGGAGAGGGGGTTGTGCTTGCTATCTGCAGCATAATTGTGGTATTCCCTAGAACGGCGGAATAGAAATAGACCAAGACAAGAGCTCATGGCCTAGCCAACCATGGAATTAGGTTTAACGAGAATATTTTACTCCTTTTGAGCACCCTGATCATAATAACGCTACAGAAATGCTGCTGATACTGGCCAGCATGGTACCGTTCAAAATGCGGTGGTGGAAGGACATCACCGTCACCAGATTAGTCCGCCCCACGCTGTTTTCAAGTGGACGTCGTGCGGAAACCACGGCGAACCTCACGTCAAAAGTGAAGTTTAACCTGAGGGCTGAGATAGCGGCATACCTAGTGCCAAACATAAAGCCGCATGTTCCAAATTCTCCGTCCAGTTGACATCCACTTGTGCTCAAGTTAAACGTGCAAAGCATTGTAAAAGAAACACACCTTCACGGCCTTGGCAGGTTCTGAAATGACGGCGACGCTACCGCAGACTACTGGCGGCAGTGCGTAGCGTTGTACATGTAAAGGCGATTCCCTCCTATCCTCGCTGGCTAACCGATGCGTCGACCCAAGAGTGGCTCAGATGCAAGGTTGGGTGAAAATTAAACATTTTGACAGAATTGGCTGTGTGGTTGGGCTAACTTGCACTACTTGAACTCTAGCAGATCTCAAAGCAAAACTTTTGAATTAATTAAAGCCAAAGTTTCGAAGCCGGCTTGGCGTTTTCTTATGGGGTACCTGGGGGTTGTTGCTAGCGTCGGTGGCTAGACGCCAGCCACAGCCCCCATTCACCTCGACTTAAGGAGCCGAGCCGGCTTCGAAACTTCAGGTTTAATTAAATAAAAATGTTTTGGGTTGAGATTCGCCGGAGTTATTACATGTTTGGGTTTGTGCGTGCCCCAATCTGAGATAAACAAGGAATTCACGAGTTTGTTGTGTAGCCCCCTTAGAAGGAGAGTAGCGATGAGTGCCGCCAAACAGGTTGTGGCACATATCTGCGGTTGGGTGTGTCCGAACGAACTCTACCGCAACACATCCGCGTCAACGTCTTTGTTGCTCAACGCTTCTAAGCAGTGAAGGGACTCGCGTGTTCCGGAAGGTGCCGTCATAAGACGTGCTACGCTTTTACTAAGTGAAACATTTCAGTGTTAACGTATCATAAGGGATTAATAACGAATGGGGCTAGTGGAAAGGACCAACCCAGATAACTATTATGGCAGTTGTGGCGTCATTACTCCAATTTTTACGACCGCCAAATGTGTTGCAGTATCAGCTCTAAATGAGCTGCGTTAGAGACTCGAATGACATTTTACTGTACCCTGGTGCCTTTGTGTCTTGTGTGTTGTCCTGGATATAACGCGGTACTTGAGCATTTAGTCAGTCTTCGTGTCGGTTAACAATATTCTCGCAGAAGTGCTATAAACGATAAATGAAGCAAATTCTTGACATTTTCAGAAAGCCTGTATCACTGGTCATGGCTACTGAAGAAACCTGTGAAGCTGATGAAGTACATATTCAACAACCCTATGAGTGACCTCACCAGAAAAGCAGCTGACGTGATTGAGTATCGGCGACAGAATCCGCAGGTCTGGGACCCTACTTAGTGTTGTGGCGCCTGAAGTTGAGAAAACTCATGATTTAAAGAAGTGGTTATTAAGCGAAAGGTACTGGGGAACCTAACTTGTTTTCATTTACGAATTGTAGCGCCACGGAGCAAGACAGATGGAAGGGAAAATTTGGGGATTTAATCAGCTCCTTTATTTTTCATCGGTGCTCAGTCGAAAATTTAATTGTCTCTCTCGCCGAAAGGTTCTGCTCAGATGTAGCCGAGTTTAGGCAGAAATTTTTTAGGCTTCGGTTTGTCGCGACGGGATAACCCCATTCCGTCCAAGAGGTGATCTGTTTATTGTAGGTAGCCGTTCTGGCTTGGTCAGCCAGTAGAATTTTGTTACAGAGAAAAGGCAGGTGCGATGCTGCCCTAGTTAGTTCTGGAGCTTTTTACTGAATTGACTACCTAATGTATTTACGTCACGTTTCATTGGAACATACAGCTTAGGCCCAGTACCTCCACATACCTAATTGTTTCCTTGTACGCTATTGGCTTGGCCTACCACTTTAAGCTACTTAATGCCGCATGGCACTAGCATGAAAGGCCATAGCCTTATTTTGGGAGCAATTTTTTTTATCTCCTTTCTCTTTCCGCGAAGAATTCTCTTAATTTTCTCCCTTCTCTTCTTTCTTCCCTTTTCCTTTCTATCTCCCTCCTCCTCTCTCTATCATTATTCAAGCTGTTTTGTTCTTCTTTCTTTTCTCCTTATTGCTGTCTCTTTGCTTTGTCAATCGGATTGTCATCAGTGCCAATCAGTGCCAATCAGTGCCTAAAACTACGACAGGCTTCGGTTACACGACGCGTCAGGGCAAGTTCTCACTAACGGTTCTGGCCGTTAAACTGAAACATGGTTTTCTTAGGTAGCACATGGACACTTGAAGCGCTGGGTTTAAAGGAATAAAATCGGTCGCCTTTCCGAGGCCCCGCGAATCTGGTTACGGTCGCGGGGATAACAACGACCACGTCGTTACTCTTCAGCTGGCCTTGGCTTGCACCTCGCGTTCCCTCGTTCTGGGCCCCTATACGCATGGTTAAACTAGTCCTAGTAATCACCTAGGCTTTGAGCGCTTGAAAATATAGTTCGGACAAGTTATAATTTCTCGCAGAAATATTCACAAGATGTGTCTCTCCGCTTTTTTGCCCTCAGCTCTTGATACCTAAAGACCAGGACACATCAAGAGACACAAAAGTTCTTTTTAAAATTGAACGTGGTACGCTTTTAGTTTGTAAGCTGGAGGAATACGTTGAGTTGTTTTCTGACTGATTGCGCTCTTACCAGCACATTTGCGTGCGTGAAAACTGCAACTGCCTGGTATGCTTAACAGTTCTTACAAAACAAACGTCTGGATGTTCAGTGCACTGTTGAATGTATACCGCTTTTTTATTGTAATTTAAGAAAAAAATTGACCAAACGCTTACTCTTGTGGTGATACAAATTTGAGCGACAGTAGTGCTCCCAAAAAATGCCGATGACTCTTGGAGTAACATGTTCCTGTTATCTCAGCGGTACAGTAACTAGTGGATGGGTTGTTTGATGGATGGACGTTAGGAACACCCCCTTTTAAACGGACCAGTGCCGGATGCTGCCGTTGTTGATATTTTTTTTTTATTAACCGATCTTTGAAACTTATAATCAAAGGTGAAAACCGAGGAAAAGATGGTAGTTTATTCTAATTTTTATTTAGATATCAATCTTTCGCGATTTCGGTACAGTGTGCAAATATTAGAGGTACTGTTTAGATATTTTTCTTATAGAGTTGTACGCTGTAACAAATTTGCTTTCGTGACAGTCGGCTTCGCCACAAAACGCATGGAAAACAAAACAGAAATTAGAAACATAGCCCATTCCATATGTTTTATTTTATTTTCCTTTTCTAGGTAAGACTACCCGACATGGCACAAATCCTTCTGGATGGTCTGGCGGGCAGAGATGATTCCCACACCAAAAGAGAAGGTAGTAATGACGACGTTTTCGGTATAACGCATTTAATGCATTACGAACTGAACAGTTCAGTTTAATGTCCCAAAGCGACGCATATAATATAAGAGAGGCTGTATTAACGGGCTTGGGATTATTATAGACCACCCAGGGTTTCGTTACCATACGCTGTCCTGGCTCTGCCCACGGGCGTTTTTACATTTCTCCCGCCACTTTCAAAGTAGCAACCGAAAGCCAAAACAACTGAGCCTTCTTTGCCATTGCCAGGGCCCTGTTTCCAATTTGAGGAAAGCCAAAACGGTAACGCCGGGATTGCTCAGAAGGCTGGAGGCGCAGAGATATGAAAAAGCATCTGTTTTAGTAACCGGTATTTTTTATGTGAATAGCTAAAGTACAGTTGATTTTGATTTCAAAAAGCTCACGGCAGGCCAGAGACGAAAGCTTGAATAATAAGTATGTGGCCCTAAGGCAAACAAAGAAAAAAAAACAAGAAGGAACTCAGGCAGCTTGCATTCAAAGACGCTGCAAAGGAACTCTACGAATCCAATCAAAAGCATAAAAAGGTGGCTTACATTAGCAATGGGCTTCGGTAGACTGGCTTCAAGTATCATGTGGATCTGATTAAAGCCAGCCTTACTTTTTAACGCACTGAGCGAAATTACAGAGCATTCGCATTATAAAAGTAATGCACATTGGCACCGACTTCTGTTGTGCTTACAGGTTGCAAGCAGTGTTCCCGATTAGCACTGGCACAATGCTTTGTTGACGCACAATGCACAATGTTGACGCGAGTTGAATTTTCTTGTTTGTGTTCGCACGACAAGGGTTAATTTACCCGCTCTTGTAACACGATGTTTACATTTTTGTAGGAATATTCACTTCTAATCAGCCAATAGTTTTGGTCTTCTTTTTCTTCTGAAGAATTTAGTCGAAGCATTTAAAGGTAGGAGCCAAAGCGGGCAGGTTGGGACATGGTTTCTTCCTGTCAAAGCCGACAGAGTGGGCCGCTTAGCTTCCTTTTGGGTTACACCAGGATAATCATCTGCATTTCGTCTCACTCACTGTTGGAACAGTGAAAGAGGCTGCAATACAGCCGCGAATCTTGCTCCTGGCTATCGGTATCGTGCATATGAAACAGCTGGAAACTCGCTCTCGGCCTTCACTTCACTCCAGTAGTAGCTATAACCCGGTGCAGCTGTACAAGTGCCTGCCTAGAACGTGCGCTTCTTAGGAAAATGCTGTGAACAGCTTTGGAAATTCGGCCATTATTATGCTTGCACGTAACGCAGCTTCCCTTTGAAAGCTAAGTGATGCCTTTAGTTTGTGTGGTGTCAACGTCAGTTTTTTAGCGGAAAGCTACGTACAACACATATATCTTCACAAAAATGTTTCGCCGTAGCTTGGCTCACTGATTAAAACACTCGACTTATGACCTGATGGCAATGAGACGTAATCTTAGCTCCGACTGCCGCCATTTAAACGGATGCGATACGAAAGAACGTCCATATGCTATGACAGGTATTTACACGCTAGCGGCTTTCAGGGGATGGAAACTTATCCAGAGTCCTCCAAACCAGCACCACTGGTCTATCCTGATTTTAAGCCCACCTTCTCCGTCCCCTCATTGCGCCGTATAGGTGTCCACGTTGGAAGCGGGTGTATAGACGAGGACGAGTTCAAGATTGCGAGTCGCTGCCGTTAATAACATGTTCGAATTTCCGTTGGAAACAGCAGGAACTAAAGCGGTTTAATAAGCGGTGTAACAAGTTCCCCGGAAGTGTTTTCTTGTTTGCTGGGGAAATCTTTACAGGCGGAATATCTCAGAATCGAAAACATTTTAGGAAAACTGAAAACTGCTTTGGGCTCTCATGTAAGTACTCCGTATTTCGCCTCATGCCCGTCCTGCATTCTCAGTCTTAGTAGAGTGGGCGCGATTCCAGGCTTACATAACCTGAGCCCACGTGCATCTCATTAAAAAAATTAGGACACTCGCTCATTTTGTGGGAGGAGTGCACGAAAGTTTTTCGTTTATTATTGCGGAAACTGTAAAACGTCATCTGAATCCTGAACGCGTAGCTCTTTAGAAAAACACAAACGACGAAACAGAGGACATATAGACGGTTGCTTTCTAGCGTTGGTCCCATCTACATATGTTCTGCTTTGTGCGCTGCCTTTTTGTAAGGCACCAGACATAATGATTTTAAATTCTTTAATCCTATTGGTCAGATAATGATCACATTATATTTGAGTAATGAAGGACGTAACAAGGCGTAGGTTACGACAGACGTGCCGTAACTGAAGCTGGTGGTGTGAAAAGTTGCTAAGAATTGCATCTCGCGCTATTTTTTTACGTCGTGGGAAAGCGATGAGGTTTGGAATTCATTACGTTGTTCCCGAAGCTATCACCTATCAGGTTAAACCATACTACGATATCAAATAGTGAACGCGATTTCTGAAAGAGTTGCACAGCTAGCTTATATATGGCTCGAACCGGCCTCGTCAAACGCCTTTAAGAGGAAGTTTATGCTTTTTATCATTGCCGCGGGGCGCTTACACCACTTGGTACGCTATAAAGGTCTTGAGGGTCAAGGAGAGAAGTCGTCTTCACTCTGTAGAGGCACGGAGCTTCAGAAATGCTGCAAAGGAACTTTTACACAGCTCAAAAGGATACCCTGTTACAAGCAGGTTTCAGAGTTTTGTTGCACACACCATACGCCACTAGAAGGTGAACGCCACACCTGTATATTACTTAGGGGGCATGCGAACTTCAGTTCTTTAAAAAGAGATTACCCTTGGCAGATGAAAATTTGAAACCGGAGGAATCGAACACCGGTATGCGTACTCGCTAACTGTGGTGTAAAAAGTGAACTTCATAGGTGCAGGCTTTAACATTAACATTCACACTTATGAGCTTTACACCAAAGTCACATCTATGTGGCCAGGAAGAGGGTGACTTCCTTTCGCCTACCTTGCACTTATTCGCATTGATCGGGCTATTTTCGATACAGTTCCTTTAATGTAATGTAATGTAATGTAATGCAATGTAATGTAAGTAATTTTTTCCTTCAAAGGTGCTTCTTAAAATATAGATATCAGCCTAAATAACACTACTGGATAGCTGAACTCTGCTTCCGTTGAAAACGCTGTCCCTGTCACTGCAGTTTAAGGCACATCAACAATTGCTCATCAAATAATTTTTGACGCTTTTGTTCTTGTATTTGGCGCGGTAAGGTGCCACTGACAGGGAGCGATGCCTTATTTCATAGTGCTAGCTTCCGGAACGGTTGGTTAATCCTGTCGGTGAACAGCACACCGCTTTGCGAAAGAAGCGAAAGATATATTTACTTCTCGATTATTCAGTGGTACACCGTTAGTTGGGGGTGCTGTCGTTCCAAATACACGCACGAGTCAGGCGAGGAGGCTAACGAATTGCTCAGTGTGAAAACTGGTGATAGGAAGAGGTTTGATTGGCCGAGATCCTCTTCAGATACATGCCTATTGATATGTATACAGGAGTGTTTTCTGTGGGGGAATAGGAGTTTGTGTACTTGTTCCTTTTATCATTTCATGTCCAGAGGAAATGCCAGAGAAGACCATAAATCTCCTGGCTTCAAACTGCATGGCCGTATTTCTTGCAGGGTAAGAATTTTTTGAACCTTCAACTAAAATCTGCGCAAATGAGAATGATATGTCGTCCCAAAAAGATAGTGGGACATATTCAAGTTGGCGTGTATCGATAGACTAGCAGGTTGTAATGAAAAACAGGCATATTTCTTTATAAAGAAACACGACACAAAAGATTAGACTCAGAGAAGATTTTCTCCAGTAATTTTGGAACATGAATATGAAGTAAGAACAGAAATATTTGCAGTAACAATAAAATTACATGTAGTATTGTGCTCTTCCTTGCAGTCGCAATCAAACTATAGAAAACACTTCTGAAAAGTCGTATTATACTATAAAAGATGTCTTGTCATGACAAAACGAGCCAACAATTTGCTTTATTTTGGCCACGATTTTGTTGTTTTGGTTACGCAGAGTTCTTTCGATACCAAGATTTTCAAAGCTAGAAAATACCAAACCATTAAAAAACACAAAACACGTATCGCCATCGCCGGGCATTTTTACAATAAAACTGCTGTGATGTCGCAGCAGATCGCAGGCGCTAGGCTTCACAACAATACATTCCGGAAGGAAGATCACAGAGTTCTTTTGAATCTGTGTTCAACTGAGCAAAGGGAGAAATATTTCATCTTTGAATTGAAGTTTCTCTTTAAAAATGCATCTTTTGTAGTTAAACACACATAAAAACAGCTGGGTGAGCCGTATTAGAAACAAAGGCTAGGCAAATTGCAAAAACCTCATTAAGCAGAAAGGATTAATAGATAGTTTTTGCACTCTTCGTCAAGAAGGGAAAAGTCTAAAACTCTAAAGAATGGAAAAGAAGGGAACATAAGAGCGAAGTTCATTGGTGTATGGATAGGGAATCGATTAGAAGTCCAAGGATGCTGACAAGATCAATTTACAATAGCTGACGAAAATTGAGGGTGTGTTACCACGTAGACCACGAAGAGGTGAATTTTCCTGTCAAATCGCCCGTATCGGCTAGGAATTGACGTAGAATTGCTCATTCTCCTTTAACTGTGAGTACGTGTTAGACTGTGCCTGAAAGTACCATTTAGAATACAATTTATCAGGATGGATGCAGAGCCAGCGATGGCGTATTCGAAGAGATAGGACGGCATTGGAGAGTGACGCATGCGCTTGACTTAACCCGTTGGTAAACGCGTGAAAATACTCGGGCACATCACTGTGTCGGCACGGAGGCAAGAAAGGACTCGGACGTCTTGGAAGAGAAAGTGGCTTATTTCAGCTGACATGTGCAGTTAAACGAATCCGAACTCAGGAGCGGTGATAAAAGCAAGTGGTCTCTGCGTTAGGCAAGTATCAGAATTACCGCCGCTATCTACCGTGATTAGCTTACAGGTCAGGATAAATTTTCGAGAGAAGGGCGCAAAACATGCCAGACATTATCAGCTGTAAATACTTCCCAGCGGTTGTAACCTTTGAAGGGCATTCTTACCAAGTTTCGCGTGGGAAAACCGAAGTCATAATGGCTGCGAAAAAATAACTTGGAAAAAAAAGAAACAAGTATTAAAACTTCCAGGCAAAAATAAGGTTCTCTTGCCCTTGTAATAACTTACTTGGAGGCCGGTGATAGAGGACGAGTTGAGGCTAGGAGCACTGCCACTTATTGACCTATGTCGATGAGATGTTCGCGCTAAGCTTGGTGTCCATATGGTCACCCAAAGCCGGCGCGACAGTGAAACATGCAGGGTACGTTACATCCCGGGCTCACTTTATTCACAATTAAACAGAAAGTGCGAAATTCGCGGTGTGTATTTTTATGAAGGCCTGCTTGTGATTACTACACAGAAAAAAATACGAGACTCCTAACACCTGCTATTCATTGATCCATTCAACAGCTCTGGTAGTGGCCAGCTGAGAGAAGTGTGTTTCATATGAGAGACGCATTGAGATCGCTGCGCTTCGGAGCGTGGCACCTCTAATTGCAAAACGAAATGAATTATAAACTAGGATGTTTTCAGTGCCTGTTAAAAGGTCATTTTGTGGAACTGGGAAAGGAACACTTCAGCAAAGGCATTTTCCGCTTGGGAGATCAACGCTGTCGCCGAATGACTTGTCTTTTCTAGTGACTTCACGTAGGCGGGCGCTCTAAAAACTGAAGTGTAAATTTATTAGCGTATTAGGCGCCTTTCCGCCATCGAATGTAAGCAGAGAGAGGCCGATAAACACGGGAATATGCGCACCATTTGACAAGCCAGTGTGATTCAAGCCACATCAGTGCACAACAGAGTTCTTTAGAGGCGACACGTTTCGCTTAAAGGTCTTTTTCAAAGACTGGAGATACTGAAACTAGTAGAGAGGTAAGGGTGGACTGTTTGTTGTCCGTAGCTTAAGCATGGGAGTGCGCCTCAGGCTGCGAATGACGCAGACTACATCATAAATGACCACTTCACTCCCACAGTAGGAGGAAGGTGTCTTATAGTATCCTCGTGCAGTCCTTGTCAAAGTGCAACCCCGAGCACCCTATCTCAGCATACTATATAGACAAAGTTCTACTCTTGAGTCCGCATCGGTTGGTTACGCAGCTGTGGTTGGCGGAGAAGGCCACTCTGGTGGTCTAAGCCACTGTAGTCCTGGATAAAGGAGACCAGTGGCTTCCCAGGAAGCAGATTTTATTTCCGGATGCAAGATTTGTAGCGCAACAGCGCAAAGCACGAAGCTACAGGAATATAAAAGAAGGGACACAGCGCTGACTAATAACAAATCAAATCAAATCTTGCCGAACGAATGTGCCCATCATTTGTGCCCATCATGTGGAGGCAGGTCGACAATCGACTACAAATTTACATCCACTACCTTTACCTGCCTGCAACTACCAGTAATGATTTCTTTCATTAAGCATCACATATGATATCCTGCCCTGGCGGTCGATTACCTGCTTTTGTCGTTACACATACAATAAGAGTTCACTTGTTGTCTAGGTTTCCGCACGTAATTATTTAGCTGGTGCTTGCTATCTAACCCTCGCAACACTCTTTCTGTTTCTTGATTTTACCTATTTCATTCTGCTTTTAACAGATCACTTTCATCCCATCAGAGTAGTTTAGAGCTTTACAACCACGTTCGGATAGAATTTTTAAATGTTGGAGTCCAAATCCTTTTTGATACTTTTATGAAATAACTGTCCTTTGCCAAGTATTATATTTAAAATTCCAGGTACGATACAACAAGGCTCACCATGACATTCTGGTTTTTCCTAATGGGAAAATATCAAGAAATTCAGGAAAAAATGCGACATGAAGTAATGGAAGCTTTCAAGAAAGAGGTGAGTTCTTTATTGGTGCTGTTTATTGTTAGCGTAGGCAGTCGAGACTTAGAAAACGGATGTCCGATGATCCGCTGCGACACTATGCCCGAAGAACGCGAAAGTGCCGTAATCGCCGCTATCATGATCAAATATTCCGCTATTAAATTAGCATTTTTACAAATAGTTTCAAATAATTTTTTCTTTGGTTACAAATAGTTTCCATCGTACTAGTAACAAATGTAATGTGATACAAATGTGATACCTTTGCAGGGGCATTTTCTGCAGTCTGAAGGAATTAGAAATATCTCTCCACAAGAACGCACAGATTTTGTTCAGTGTTTTAAAAATTATAACCAGGCACATTTGGTAGTGAAGACGAGTTTTGAAACGAAGCGCGGCTGTACAGCAGTGCACAAAAATCTAAAATTAGTTATTGAGATGTTCAGCCCAGAAATTTGTGATTCAGACTCATAATTGGCCTGAATGATTGTTTTCGTTCATTTTTTCTATTACGTTTTTCAATTATCGCCGGTACTTGGCCTTACCACTTTCTCGGAGAACCAGAATTCTTAAGAGTTTGCGTGACCACGCGGGAAATTTTTTATAACAGTTCAGATTGCTAAAGATTTTAGGTTACTTTATCTCAAAAGTTTGTACAAGAATTGCAAAGTTGATTCTCAAAAGTATCTCGAAAGGTCCTTCAGTGAAGAGTTTGAAAGGCATGGGAAGAAGCCCAACAAATGCTACCACTGTCATTCGCCTCACTATTGCTTTGCCCGTTATTTCTCAGCGTATCGCGTACAAAATAGCCGGTATAGATAGGAAAAGTATGTATTTATGCTCAATGACATATGCCATTCTGTGAGCACTTTACAGAGGCAGCCTTTTAAGACTATAATTAGGGCCCAAGTGCCAGGCACCAAAAATCCAGGAAGGCTACGGGAATTGAAGTCACTGCAAAAGCTGACCCTAGTTAATGAGATAACAACCTACAGTATCTGTGGTAGTACTACTGCATTTCTAGGAGCGGGGTGATTTAAATTTTGAGTATTTTTGCTAGTATACATTTCTGCGGAATTTTACTGCCCTTTGACACTGAGCTATCGTCAGAATTACTTTATTTACGCGACGAAGTATTCGTGTTCTTCCTAGTGAATCTACCGGATTTTTGTATTTCTGCAACGTACGGACCAGAGTGTGAGTAGGCCTCATGCTTACAGGGTAAAAAAGGCTTTTTTGTTTTGTTGTTCACTAACTTACATAGAACCGTGTAAATGAGAAAGCCCCCACGCCGGCAGACTGCCAAATTTTGGCATTAATTAAGCACGTGACAGGAGAGCGAAAAAATACTCCCTCTCACAATTGACCCTTGACGATTGTTTTCTAGGGGGACAGCCTGTCTTACCAAACGCTTGTAACACTTCCTTACACCAACCAAGTGATTTCAGAGGTTCTACGGATTTATCCACCGATAATAAAGTAAGCCTTTTGAACTTTTTTCAATTTGGTGCTGTATTATATTGTGACGAAGACGAAGCTGGCAGTGGCGCGGAACGGAGCGCCCGCGCTAGGCCAGCGGCCATTAAATCGTCTCATAGCCATCGTTCACCATGCCTCATTCTTCGGCTGGCCGCCGCGTTACATTTGGTGGAGCTGCTGGGGTCCCTTCATCGCCAGCCTGGTCACGGAGCTTCGGCGTCCTGGGCCTGCCGTGGACGTCGGCCGTGAGTACCTGGTCAGCGCCGCACGGCCGTGCCCCAGCCCGCCCGACCTGAACCGACCTCGCCGCTCACCCCAGCCCCGTCCCCCGCCCGGACCACACGACACGACGACCCAAGACCCCACCTACCCAAAACCCCACCGACCCAAGACCCCACCGACCCAAGACCCCACTGACCCAAGACCCAAACGTGAAGACACCGCCCCCCTGCCGTTCGGTGCATCCAGAGACCTCGGCCGTCAGCTCCTGACACCCTACGGCGCGGATGCTTCGCGGACCGGGACTCATTCTCTCATCTTTCTCATCGTGGCGGCCAGCACTGCACCATCTTCTACATATTGTTCGATCCTTCACTCAAGACCATCGCCATTTCGCCGTCTGTTCGTCACCGATCGGGACGATCGCTCGGAGGCCCCGGGTAGTGTGACGAAGACGAAGCTGGCAGTGGCGCGGAACGGAGCGCCCGCGCTAGGCCAGCGGCCATTAAATCATCTCACAGCCATCGTTCACCACGCCTCATTCTCCGGCTGGCCGCCGCGTTACAATATTTTACAAGGTACCCATGTGGGTTAGTTGGTGTATATCAGACATAACTTCACCAGCGAAAGAACGAGACACCACGAGAAGAACACAGGACAACGCTGCCTGTGTTCCAGCCTTGTCCTGTGTTCTTCTCCTCCTGGTGTCTCGTTCTTTCGCCGGTGACTTAGTTATGTCTGTATTATATTTTCTTGTTGAATAACAAGAAAATATTGTACTCATCTCCTTTGAGGCGAGTGCGCACCCGTTAATGCAGAGAAAAAATTGAGACTGTGAAGGTGAGGTAGGCACGAGCTCCAACGAAAGCACCAGAATTATTTTATGCTATCAGCACAGTTAGTGCTAGCTAATCCGTTAAGTGTCTCCGTGGAGATTTAATTCAGGCGTAACAATGAAATTCTGCCGCGCGAAATGAAAAATGAATAGTTGGACTCTCATTAATATGAACTCTCTTCATTCGAATATCCTGCTTATTCGAGCTATAGCTCTCGTCCGGCAAACGTCAAAGGCATCAAAAAGCAGTCTGATTAATTTGATCTCAGTTTAATTGGAAAAACATATCTTGCTTGTATATATGTAACTTGTGGTGAGTTGACGGTACTCCATCATTTAGGAGGTTGTAGAGGTATTATTAAAGTGTTTCTAAGCTCAACATTGGTGTTGTATATAGTTTATTACTGGCGGCAGCATGCTTGCATTGAACATTGGGTCGCATTGCTGTGGCGACTTATATTCCCTGGGTGGTAAAGCTCGTGGACCATTGCAGCTGTTGTAGACGGCAAGCACGCGTGTAAATTGAGTGATGTCATTTGCTCTTCCAAGAGGAGATAGTGATTAGTGTTTCACTGTTCTCTCGGCAGTGCTATTATCAATTTAACGTTTTTAATTCATCTAACGTTTTTAAAACATCATCGCGCTACACTATGGCTCACTGATATGTTCTGAATTTGGAAATGTTTGGTATTGTCGGAAGATGGAGAGCGTGAAGGTTGAAGAGAAAAGCATTATGGCGTTTGATAGCCGTTTTTCGTATGCTGCATCTCAACAGTGTATTCACCCCGTTTTTGGTAACTGGTGACGAATCAAGAAGCTCGAATGACTTCTTGATGGGCAATTTAGATTATATGGTTCGAACAATCGTCTTTGCGCAGGTTCACAACCAGATGTGCGGACGAGGACTACCGTTACGGCACATACCTCATCAAGAAAGGAACTTCGGTAATGGTGCCTGTGTACCAGCTGCACCATGATCCACTCTACTGGACTGAGCCAGAAAAATTTGACCCCGATAGGCGAGTGCTGTCACTTTTATTTTTGAGTACTGCTGGAACATCAGCGCGTCTTACTCTGAGGGGAGGATTCACGTCGACAGCTGGAGCAAAGGAGCATCTGTATTCGGTCGGTGGGCGTAGAAACAAATTAAACCTAAAGGTTTGCACAGCTACGATCGTTTAAAGAACTCTGGTTTAGACCCACAGTAGTTATACCGCCTTGCTCGACATCGATAAAAGAAAGAAAATGCCTATTCGGTGGGTATTTAAGAAAAGCGAACACGCCTTGTTGGAAGATTGTCAAGGATGTAAGGAAATAGTGGCTTAGTGGACTGAGCGTCCGCCAAACACGCTGGAGTTGCTGTATTCGATCCCCAGTGTCGCGCGTACTTCTCATAAAGTGGGTAAAAGCTTGCCCCTGACCTGGTACTAGGCTTCTCTGGGATCAGATGCTTAGGAAATAGGTCCAAGAACCTACTTTAAGTAGACGATAAACAGCATGTGCATTACCCTCAGGGGTTGAAGCTGCCCTTGCGCCATTAAAAATCATCGTCACCAGCAAAATTGTTAGGGTTCATCCGCACCGTTTTGATAAAGACGTTTTCATACAACCCTGAGCAATTATGACTACAAGCGAGCAGCCGCGGAAGCAGGCGAAAGATAGTTGTGAACTTTGGAGTTAAACGTCCTGAAGCGACACATCGGCCAGGACGGACGCCGTTATGAAGGGCTCCGAAATAATTTAGACCAGGGGCGGGTCGTTAACGAGCGCTGTCATGGCACAGCACACGGGCCCTTATGCGTTTCGCCTCCTTCAAAGCGCAGCCACCGAGGACGGGGTTGAACAAAGCAAACTCCTATTGCGTGAAGTTATGGTCTTGAAGGAAGGAAATTTTTGAGGTGGCATTTTGACCTACACTATGAGTTCTTCGTAAGTGGAATGTGTGTAATGGTCGCGCGCTTTTCATCCAGCGTATCTATAGGGGCGTTTTATATAACCTGGTCATGGCAAACCATCGCTATCACCACAGCATCGCCGCTGAACGACTGCGATATCAGTCAGGAACAATGTGTCAGTGGAAGAAGACGAATGGCGAACACATTCTGGTTGTGCTGTTTGGCCGGAGACACATAAGAAGACCTTATAGAAAGCAAAGAAGGAAAGAGTCATCATTCTGAAGCAACCGCAAAAGTAGCATTGCTATTTCATGTCCGCATGCCTACCAGGCTTAGGCCAAAGATGGGTTTGGCTGCGGCCAACACAGTAGTAGAATATTGTCGAATGAGTACCAACTGAGGAAAGGAGCTTGGTATCGGTCCACGTAGCTCACTGCGATTTAAAAAGTAGCACAGATTCCAATTTCTTCTGAGGAATGTGTGAGACTTGGGAGCATTGCGTTGGTAGCACATCCTTGTCAAGAACGCGGAACGTCTTCGCAGAAAGTTAGGAAGTGTAATATAAAGAGGTAAGAGATTGTTAATGGTATATATAAATATACGGCTTTATAAATACAGTGACAATGTTAGCAATAACAGTGGCAAGTGGCAACACAAAATGCGAAATTTCAAATTTGATATGCACTCTCTCAGCCAAGGGAGCTTCGTTAGCGGACATGGCTAGACAAAAGTTACGAGACATAAAGCGCGACTACATCTAAGGAGAATCGTAAATGACAATTTCACGTCGTCGCAATTATTCCAAAAATTAAAAGAAATAAATTTATTTGCGACACAGCACGAAAATAGCGCTGACTTCACACTATTTGCCATTTTGTCCGTGACTCAGAACGCTGCAAAAATTCTAATGACGCGAAACGTAACAGAACAGGAAAGAGCAATTCTGCGTTATCGATTCGCCTGAGGTCTTTTTGTCCCAGATGCTAGAATCAAGCAATCTTGAAGTGATGAAGAATTGAACCTAACATTTACCTCGCCTCCGCCACAATTGTGAAATGGTGTCCTGAAGCAAAATGGGCGTGTTTGCTTCAAACACTGCGTGAAGAAAACGAGTTTGAGCCGCATATGTATTTTCAATCATGACGTCTACCCTAGGCTTTCTTATAGACTGCACCACACATGCAATGTTTGACAGAGCCGAAAAAGCGCTTCCCTACTACCGACACTGCACTGCGGCATTCTTACTCAATATCCGACGACTGAATGTAATAGGTATTTTCTTGCCGCACTAGAGGCCAGCAAGATTAATCTCAACGGTGACGGATGCCGCATTCTCTAAATTCTTAAACAAATAAAGATGCATGGTATGTCAGGTAGCGACTCGTCCAAGTTTCTACCCTTGTAACACCGTTACCGACTCGCCCAGGTTTCTACCCTTGTGAAATAAAGATACACGTGCTCGTACTGTGAGAGAGGTCATCGTGATTTTGTTTGCTGAGAGTAATATACTACCTACAACCAAGCGAATCTGTAAACAGCCACTCATTGTAGCGTTAACAAAGATTAGTGCAGGTCTTTCTGATACATGTTTGGCCACAGGTTCAGCCCTGAAAACAAGGCCCTCATTGACCCGGTAGTGTACCAGCCCTTTGGAATCGGGCCCCGGATATGCCTTGGCCAGCGTCTGGCACTCGTTGAGCTCGCAGCCGTCACTGCAGAAGTGCTGCGGCACTTTCGGATCACACTAGCACCCAGTCAGAAGGTAATCCTAGCTCCTTTTTTCTAGGGACTAGAACGAGAATATTTATTTTTCAGATATTGATGTTATTAAAGTGAACACAAACGGACAGCGGAGAAAAGAGGCTTCTTGGGATATAGCGAAAGAAGATAACAGAGGTATGCCGCGTAATATCCGCTAATTTTTTCAATGAACACAGGGATTGTTCAAAAAGAACAGCGCGAAAAGACAAGGACCACAGGAAGATACACAAAGACAAGCGCTGACTTTCAACTAAAGATTTATTGCTCGGAACGTGTAAATAAATACATCCGGTTCTAAGCAACAAAAGGAACAAATAGAGGTGATACACACTTCTCCACGCACACAAAAAATACCAAACAGATACAACAGCATTACTTCCTTGCAGATAGAAATTCTAATTCTTTCTTTGACAACGATAAGGAGGGACTACTGATACATGCGTCATTTAGACGGGCGATTTCAGCGGCTTCAATGATTTCTCGAGTCAGCGTATTGGGGTGTCTACTTAACACTTTTGTTTGTTGGAAGAATGGTGGACACGTTTTGCTTTCGCAATCTCGGCAGTGGATGCCGAGGTGCCCTTTAACAGTATTATAAACAGTGATATTATGTTCTCTCAGGCGCTCGTTCAGGCATCTGCCCGTCTGGCCAACATACTGTTTCCCGCACGAAAGTGGAATAGAGTAAATGACACCTTCTTGGCATTCAACAAACTGATTTTCATGCTTTATGGAACACTTTTTTCGCGTGAATTCATCATTTACTTGTTTACACAGTTTTCCAAGCTTTTCGGGAGCCGAAAAAACAACTCTTACTTGAGCTCGGCTGCCTATCTTTTTTAGCTTATGGGAAAATTTATGAATGTAAGGAACAACTGTTGTCTTTTCTTTTACCTTGGCAGACTCTGTCAGATCATGCTTGTTGTTTTTGCTTAAACTTGCGAGCATCGATTCAGAAACGGACACGAGCAGTTGCTTGGGATATCCTGCCTTTACAAGGCGATCAGTTTGCTGGTTGAAACTGTCTTGTTGAGGGATTGACCGAAGCGATATGGCCGCCTTTAGTTCCTGTCATTAGTAGTAATTTGGGACAGGAGTGCCTAGTACTATTGGCTTCCGCCAGGAAACGCAGGCCTTCCAACTTTCATAATTAGCACTCTAACAACACCCGTGATGAAAGAATCAGAATGACTGAGAGGCTGCCTTGAAGCGCCAGGCTTAGCCGCACTTATTTGGTGGAGTTCCAAATTCCTTCATTAGTTACGAGGAATTTGGGACATCCGACGTGCAGCGTCGGGTATTGGTCCCGACGCTGCACTTGTGTTATGAGAGACGCCGTAGCGAAGCCGGCGGCTTCATTTTTACTACTTGGGGCCCTTGGACATGCAATGATTTATAGCGAAACACACTGGCAGATTTATATTCTACCCCCACTGAAATGTCGCCGGGAATTCACCCAACAATCGTCCCCTCAGAAGCCGAACCTCGTATCCAATGAGCCATATGACTGACCCATTAATGCCTGCCAGGTTGACTTCAAGGCCTATCAGAAAATGGAACATGAGAATTCAGACGTAACAGTGAGGTGTGCTTGTGGCGTATTAAGACTTCAGCTGATTAAAAATCTGAAGGAGAGGCGACCTTAGGATTAGTTTTTTGACCCGTGACAGCGAAAATGCTTGTTTTTGAAAAGAAAGTTGTTCGGAATATGCGTGGGGGAAAAAAGTGCACTAAAAACTTTTACGCCTACCGGCAACACTTAAAAAAACTAGATGCCAACTGGCTAGATGTCAAATGGGTAGCTGCGGCCCTCGGCGTCTCTAGTGGTCCTCCGCTCGCTTATTGAAGCTCGGGCATCAGTCGTGAAACTCGCTGCGCGCCCGCAAGCAGAATAACGGGGAGGGCTACCCCACGAGACGGCACTGGTGTCACTCTTTATCTTTCTGTGCCGCCGCTCCGAGGGAGGCCGCGGTGTTTAGTTGCAGTGATCAGACACAAACAAGAGGCTAAGAGGATGCTCGGCGACTCGGGTCGGCGACAGCAAAAGCGAATCCCACATCGTAGCATTCATTTTCATCAATCAATAACAGATTATTGATGTTGTACGGAGCATGTTATGTTTGGTACCAACTAGCCGCAGAAGCGCTTCTCTTGACAGGAAATAGTTTGCGAGGGCAAAGGAAACATTTTGCGGTGCGTCGAAATATCTGCACCAAACAAACAATAGCAGCAATATTTCTTGCATAGATGCGGACGGACCTATTCTGGAAAGTAAGGAAAAGCGCTTGAAACTACATATCCCAGCAATAATAATGCAGCTTTATTTAATTAATGATTTCAACTAACGACAGTGTTTGTTTTGTTTTTCACAGCCTGATCTGGAGCTGGACACGTACTCATTCCTGGTTGTGCCAAAAGAGGAAGTGCGGGTACAACTCTACGGATTGAAGAGTGACCAGTAAAATGGCTACTTGGTCCTTGCGCCATCAGCAAATTGCGCAACAGGCAACAGAGCTGCTGTATAAGTTTGGTCCTCCTTGCTGTATAACTTGAGGCAAGAACGCTGTAGCGCGACGTTTCAGCATTCTCACATCAAGGCAGTGGCACGCCTTGAAGCTCAATGTATATTTGGTTCGAAACGTCAGGTGATAAGAAAAACTGAATATTGCTTCGTAGGCCCGTGTTTTTATCACCAAATAACTGTGAATAGGCGACCTGCAGTTCACAAGGACGCTGAAATCGCTGCACTGGGCGCCTAAAAATACTGCCGTCAACTGCTCGGGCGTTTAAAAACTCGAGAGCACAATCTGAAGCAATAAAACGTACCTTTGGATAACAGCATTCCTTGCCTAACTGATCTCGACACTGGCGTAATTATTTAAAAAGGTCTTGCACATGGAAGGAGCATTTCCCAAAACTTCATAGGGCCGCTTTGTCGTTTGTTTCAGCATGCCCTTCCGCCCCGACGCGTCCTCCCCGTTCTCCCCCCACACTCACCTTTTTTTTTCTCTCTTTGTCCAATTTATCCTTCTACTTTTACCTTATGCCCTGCACACCCTGCTCTGCTAACATTTCTCGGGAACCCTTGGCTTCTGCATTCCTTCCCTACTTCCCTTCGAGCTTTCTGTGAACTCGCCTCTATTTTTTATTTGTCCGTCAATCTCCGTTTTGAATTTGTCACTAGGTACCCTCCCGTGGTACCTAGTTCCATCATGCAGCTTAACTGCTTTATCTGAGTTTTTAAGATAAATGCAACCAGTCATAACAAGCCACCTGTTGGAGCTGGACACACACTCTTTCAAGCCCACGGGCTCTCTCACTCGACGCTCCCCACCCCGGATTCTTTTCGGCTGAGCTGCTCTCTTTCTTTTCACAGTTTTGCAGGTCAACCATTTAATCTTTTTTCCAACCACCTTGACTCGACAAGATTCACTCTCCTCATCCTAACAACTTTCTCACATCAAAACACGCTTCTAAGAGGGTTGTAGCAGTATCGTTGCTAAGCATCGGCTGATCTCCAAGTGATTTAAGGGAAAATGGCTCCTGCTTCGCCCATGTGTGATTTGCGAATAGGTGCCCTTTCCTATCGAGTCGAAGCATGAGAGGTGCGTGCTCGCCACCGTCCGCGCTGCTCTGCGCATTTCTCATATTTACTGATGCGCGCAGACCTGACGCCCGAAGACTCCTGCGATTCCACTGATGCGAACTGACAGGAGTGGTTATCGTTGGCCGGTCAGGCGCCTCAAGCGGATCCTTTTGGAGCAACAGCAGGTACACATGGACATAAGCCTACAGCTGCTCCTGACGCAATGCAATCATTACCCTTGGTGGTCTTCGAAGGTACCTTGGTATCTAACGTTCTCTATGAAAAAAAAATGCGAGCAGCGTACTCGATTACCTGAAGAATCATACTTTCAACTGCGCAAAAAAACACGGACACAAGGTAGAAGGCACGACAGGAGCGCAGTGTGTCGTGCTCTCTTATATAGATTTATATTAAGCATATCGTGCGCCATCTATGGTAACCCATTCTCAGTAAGCTTTTTAATCTCATCTGCCCATCTAACACACTGTCACCGTCTGTTACTTTATTTCTCTAGGAACACATTTACCCTAGGAGACGGTCAGTTATCTGCTCTCTGCATTATATGGAGAACTTGTACAGACGCATGTTCCCCAGCATATACTCTTTTATCGGAGTGCGCGGCTATTGGCATTTACCAGATATGCATTTTACTCTTCGATACAGGCATTGAGGCAAAATCACTATCACATATTGAGTTACCTCTACAGACGGTAGAGCACGATACTGTTCTTAACTGAAGTGCGTTATTTCATTTCATTTCATTTCATGAAATAAATGGAATGAAATGAAATGAAATGAAATAACGGCGGCGATCAAACCGAAGTGGTAATCTCCGAGTTCTCGAAGGCCTACACACAGCACGGGACCTGAGACGTTGTACCGCTCTTAGGCGCAGTTTGTATGAAGAAAGTAAACCACTATTTCAGTTGCGGGCGCAAAGTTGTGTGTTTTACTAGACAAGTGATGGCAACCAATCACAAAATAGAATGGGGCAAAATGTCTGGCTTGCGCTGACCTCCGCCATAGTTACCCGGGAGCAAAGAAATACACAGGAGTCCGAGAAAAAATGCCGTATTTTACAAAAATTTAAAAAGGCAACTAGAAAGAAGAAACAAAGGATATCTGAGGGATTTGAAAATGACCACACCACGCTTATGCGACAGATGCGTCATGCCTAGCATACCAGTAACGCTGGCAAACGCTCCTGACAGAGTGCCTTTCTAGCTGGAGGTCTCAAGGGTTATTGACTAGCCCTTACCAAGGAAACCGTCTTCTGCCGATGCACCCAAAAGATATTCTGATTATGCCTGCAGACCGATAATTCCGGGTTGCCAAAAATAACCTCCTTGAGGACGTGTTCGAAATAGCGTTCAAAACAACTTGACAGTAAATTTTTATTTATTTATTTATTTATTTGCAGATACTGCAGACCATACATATACATGGCCCAGGCAGGAGGGGCATCCGCGCCAAATACATGAGTACACATTAACAAGCATGCAGCTGGTCAGAAACAAATTTCACACAAAAATTTCATAACGAGCGAAGTACAATTAACAGCGCAAGAATTGACGCTCCAGTTCTTTAACAAAGTCACTGGCTGCGAAAGTGTGCGAAGGCAGGGAATTCCATTCACTGGTAGTTCTGGGAAAAAAACTATGCTTATAGGTATTAGTTCGTGCAAAAATTGGAGCCAAGGAGTGAGGGTGTGTGTGTCGAGTTTTCCTGGTGCAATGTGGCTTAACACAGTCTGGCATGTTTAACCTCAGCGTACCTGAGATGCAGTTATGCAAAAAAGCGAGCCGACTAATTTTTCGACGGGATTCCAATGTTTCTATACTATGTTGCCGCATCAATAAGGAAGGAGAATCGTGCCTTTTATATTTGCTAAAAATAAACCGGACAGCCTTTCTTTGGACTCGCTCGAGCTGCAATATGTCCTTCTTATTGTGCGGATCCCATACGATGGAGGCATATTCGAGCTTGGCTCTAATGCAGGCATTATAAGCTAATAGCTTAACTTCGACAGGTGCACCTTTAAGTTTCCTCTTTAGGGACCACAGCTTGCTAATAGCGGAAGAACAAATGGCGGATATGTGCGGAGACCAAGTTAGTTTATTTGTTAGCGTCACACCAAGATATTTATGCGTGTCTACTTCTGTTATAATATTGTTGTTAAGCAAGTAAGAATAGGTGCTGATATTTTTCTTCCTTGTAGCTCGCAACAGAACTGTTTTTTGTGCATTTAGTTGCATTCCCCATCGAATGCACCACTCATGAATAGCCTCTAGGTTTGCTTGTAATGTTGTATGGTCATTTGGTGCTGTGATGTTCTTAAAAAGCACGCAATCATCCGCGAACAATCGGATAGCAACGCCACCATGAACGACATCAGACAAATCATTGATATATATCAAAAACAATAGCGGCCCCAAGACGCTGCCTTGGGGGACACCAGAAGTCACAGACAGCGTTTTAGAAGAGCAATTCATAATTTCAACAAACTGCTGCCTATCTCTAAGGTACGCGCAAATCCACTGCAAAACGCAGGAAGGAAGACCAATGCATTCCAATTTGTACAGCAACTTTCCATGCGGCACTTTATCGAACGCCTCCGAGAAGTCTAAAAGCAGCACATCTAGCTGGCCATTCATGTCAAGAGCTTGTGCGAAATCATGAACAGTACAGACAAGTTGGGTAACAGTTGACATGTGCTTCCTAAAACCGTGCTGATACTGTGATAGAAGGTTGCGGCTTTCCAAGAAATCTCTGATGTAGGTGGCAATGACGTGTTCTAAGAGCTTACTGCACGTACTTGTGATTGAAATGGGGCGGTAATTTGACACAGATAAACGATCACCATTTTTGTAAATGGGAACCACACGTGCTTTCTTCCAGTCATGTGGTATTTCCCCTGTGGCAAGTGATAAGTTGAAGATATCTGTCAAGAATGGAGATAGTTGTTCCGCGTACCGTCGCAGAAAAGAATTCGGTATATCGTCAGGACCAGAAGGTTTTTTAGTATCGAGTTTTAAAAGCATAGCTGTGACCCCTTCCCTAGAAACCACGAGATCATCCGCGCCTGCTGAGTGTGTACTGTGAACCCTGAATTCTTCTGTGGCAGTGAATACACTCTGGAAGTAACCGTTGAAATGTTCGGCGATTTCAGTGGGATCAGATATTGTTGCATCTCCGATTTTAATTTTCTTAATTTCCTTTTTGCTTTCATTTCATTTAGGTGACGCCAGAATTTTTTGGCATCGCTCTTTATGAAGGCAGTAAGACGATGACCAAAGTAATTACTTCTAGATTCCCTAACCTTTGCCAATAACTCTTGCCTTAGTTCATGGAAGCGTGTAGTTGTCGTGTTGTGGTGCCTCCTTAGTCGTTTCATCTTACGCTTGGTATGGATAATGTCACGGGTAATCTAGGGAGTGAAGCGTCGGCTACGAAGATTCCTTGAGGGTACATAGTTATTAACGCAAAATTTGATGGCGCCGCAAAACTTTTTCCAGGAAATTTCAACATTATTGACCACGTTGTCAAACTGGATATCCAAGTAATCAATGATTGTAACATCAACAGCCCTGGAAAAATCTTTTACTACTCTCTGTATTTTTTTCTGCCGAGTGTGATTTTGTGATAGCCACCTCAAAAATATTAACTTGTGGTCAGAAAATCCGTCTTCTACTGAAACCTCAGAACTATGAAACAACTCAGTGGTGAATAAAAGATCGAGAATCGCAGTGCCACGAGTGAATTCACGAACACGCTGTTCTAAGTTCAAATAAAACATCATATCTAGCACTGCATCTGCTGATCTAGAAATTCCATAATTCAAGGAGCTCCAGTGAATCGATGGTAGGTTAAAATCTCCCGTGATGACAACATTCCTTCCGCCAAACCCTTGGAGGTGGTCGTATAAACGGTCCAAGAAACAGTCATCAGCATCCGGAGCACGATATACCGCACACAGAAAAAAATTCACTCCGAAAAGGCAAAGTTTCAACAAGAGACTTTCGTGCGCAGCAATTTGTTCACAGACAGTAACATCAACATATTCCTTCGTAACAACTGCTACACCGCCACCACGTGCGCCTCTATCACGCCGATACAGGTGATACCCCGGTGGTACGATTTCATCATCATTTATATCGTCGTGCAGGCAGGTCGCAGTGATCACGCAAATATGGGGATCGTACCAAATCAGAAGTGTCTCCAAAGCGTCTGTTTTGTTTGCTATGCTTCTAGCGTTCAAAGAAACCATGCGTAACTCACTCAACTTTGTTTGCTAGCTATCAGGCAAGGCAGCTGCCTTCTTCGGTAGCGCCAGGCGGGACATCGTATTGTCATCCCATACATAGAAGACGTCGTCAACGCGAAGTTTATCATAAAATAGGTTCACTTTCTTCCCTTCATCTTTTTCGCTCTTGGCGCTTTCCCAGAGAAGCTTCCGCCTTCGGAGCGTCTCTGTGTAGTAGTCGTTTTGGACCGACATGCCTGACCCCTTTAGTTTTCGAGCATTACGTTGAACAGCCTCTTTTTCTCTGTAATCGTCAAAGCGCACACTAATCGGTCTTTTGGATGAATGTTTCCCAAATCTGTAAATGCGGCTAATGGACGTGCATTTTACATTGAGCTTATCTTCGAATATTTCTTTCATAACCTCACTGCGCAAGGACGATTCTGATTCATCAGAACTGCCTTCAACGCCAAAAACAATAAGGTTAGGCTTCCGGCTACGATTTTCCAAGTCGATCAGCTTTTTGTGTTCTATCTGTTGAGCTTCTTGCATTTTATCAATAATAATTTGGACATCAGAAGTGCTGGTCGTGTTAGGAATAATTTCGGATTTTTGTTCCAGATTAGCCAGCCTAACCTCAATGCTTGTAACCCTCTTTTCTGTGGTTTCAAGGCGAGTTATCAAGTCAGCAATATCAGTTCTGATGGCCTGTTGGCCATTCACTAGCGTCTGAAGCATTTCCTCGACAGATGGTCCCGGGTTTTCCTCAACATCCCCACACAGAACAAGTCTACAAGAACAAAAACACTCATACGCAATTTCTAAACAGGTGTGAGGGCACGGCAGAAAAATCAAAAATCTATCGTCACTACGGATTGAGAAGCTATAACTGACCTGTACGATGAAAACAAGTCGCATAGTTAGCGATCGTCGCCTGGCCACTTCGCCGTGCCCACTGTCTGAAGTCGGGTGTGGTGCTTCTTTTATACAGCTTGTACCCGATGACGTGACGAAGCCTTGATTGGTCGCACGAATGGTAGCGCTCGTGGTGATGATAAGATTCCCAGCATGCTTGTCGATAAAGTCAGTTGCTGCCGACGAAGAAGCCTGGGGCGGTGATAGCGCTCCGCTGACGGACAGGAACAGCGCCTGTACGATGAAAACAAGTCGCATAGTTAGCGATCGTCGCCTGGCCACTTCGCCGTGCCCACTGTCTGAAGTCGGGTGTGGTGCTTCTTTTATACAGCTTGTACCCGATGACGTGACGAAGCCTTGATTGGTCGCACGAATGGTAGCGCTCGTGGTGATGATAAGATTCCCAGCATGCTTGTCGATAAAGTCAGTTGCTGCCGACGAAGAAGCCTGGGGCGGTGATAGCGCTCCGCTGACGGACAGGAACAGCGCCTGTACGATGAAAACAAGTCGCATAGTTAGCGATCGTCGCCTGGCCACTTCGCCGTGCCCACTGTCTGAAGTTGGTTGTGGTGCTTCTTTTATACAGCTTGTACCCGATGACGTGACGAAGCCTTGATTGGTCGCACGAATGGTAGCGCTCGTGGTGATGATAAGATTCCCAGCATGCTTGTCGATAAAGTCAGTTGCTGCCGACGAAGAAGCCTGGGGCGGTGATAGCGCTCCGCTGACGGACAGGAACAGCGCCTGTACGATGAAAACAAGTCGCATAGTTAGCGATCGTCGCCTGGCCACTTCGCCGTGCCCACTGTCTGAAGTTGGGTGTGGTGCTTCTTTTATACAGCTTGTACCCGATGACGTGACGAAGCCTTGATTGGTCGCACGAATGGTAGCGCTCGTGGTGATGATAAGATTCCCAGCATGCTTGTCGATAAAGTCAGTTGCTGCCGACGAAGAAGCCTGGGGCGGTGATAGCGCTCCGCTGACGGACAGGAACAGCGCCTGTACGATGAAAACAAGTCGCATAGTTAGCGATCGTCGCCTGGCCACTTCGCCGTGCCCAAATCCAAGTTTACATATCTTTTGCGCAACAAATTCATACGAAGCAGTGTCTTTGTCTTGGTTCCGTAAGAAATCGGACCTTCAGGGGTATAAATCACCACCATCAGCCTGATCAAGTCCACTGCAGGACAAACACCCTTCGCGTATTGATAAAAAAGCGGCCTGCACTGGCTTCCTGACCACTTCTGCCATCCTGACTCTGTGGTGCCCACTGCAACTCTTGCTTCCTCTTCGCTTGAGAATAATCGACTAACTTTTCTTGGAATTACATGTCCTTGTCATGCCCAATCTTGGTTTAAGCTAGGTTAAGTTTAACTCGTATTCCTTCTTTCCTTCACTTTTCTCTCTTTCCACCTCTCAGAAGGACACTAAGGTCAGCTGTATGCAATTATTTTTCAGTAAAAATAGATTCCCTTGTTCTTTCAAAGTATGTTGACTTTTTTCCGACATCAAAATACGCAATTAGGCTTGAGAAAATGAAATTTTGAAAATTATCCTTTATGGCATTCGAATTTGTTATGTATGCCCTGAAAAGCAGTCGTTGCAGCAGTTTTCAAGTGAGCATTGATGTAGCCCTTTGAGATACACGGCAAAAATGTATGTAGCTCACGCAATTTGCTTACAAACACAGTCGGTGATGGATACACCTGCAGTTCGTTTTTGGGTTATTTATACTTTATAAAAGCTCCGGTTTGGTATAGAATGATCGCTTTGTGGTTAGGACGTAGTTCTTTTTCAATACAATCTAGCTTCAGTTGCTCCTCAGTGTCGCTTTGACGTCACACCTATCAATTTTCCTTCCGTTGTTCGCAGCTTTGTCGGGTTTAGCTGAAGCTTTATCATCAGTCTCCAGTTTCTGCACGATAGTTCAATACTTTTAAGTCACAAGATACTTGTAAGTCGCAGTTTGGAGGGTTACATATTGGTTTCCATACGGCGAATCGTGACGAAAGCATGCGGAACAAAAAAAAAGTGAGAGGAATTCAGAAAAGAACTACAAAAAACTTCAGGCACAAAAAAGCAAGTAATAATATCCCTGTTTCACACAGGATGCACGTTATACGTTATATAAACCAAGATAACAAAACTTGATGGTATGTGCAGGCGAAAGCAGTGAACGCTAATAAAGACGAGTTCTTATTTTCTCGCAGAATGCTTTAGGATCTGGGCATGAAGGGATGTCATTAGGCAAAAAATTCCAGTCACCAATTGCGCTTGGGAAAAATTAGTTGTTGTACGGGGACATGCGGTCACTTAAAATATTCCCTACTAATTTTTTGTATGGTTTTAAACCTTTCATATAAAGCGAAAATAACGTTTCGTTGGCATCTTACGAAATAATAATGCTTTTTCTATTTCGGTTCTTGATTACGTGGGGAGACGAACAACAGAATCTAATTTGGACTAATTTATTTCAAAGTTTTTTGAACAGAGAATCATCAAATAATCTAGTGTAAACGCTGATTGATGGCAATGGCGTGAATTCCCTTCGTTGCGAATGCTATTCGAATATGAACGCAGCTAACTTGGTAAGAAGTCCAAGCAAACCCTTTACCTTTTCCCTTGGTAGTCTATAGCCAAATGAAGATAAAATACCTGTTTAAGAAGGGAACAAAGTCAGGCAAAGTAGGGTAAATGCTCCCTCAATGGACCAGTATGGAACAAGCGAATTTATTCGGTGTGTAATCATTTGCAGCCCCCCGAATAGGTGAATGTTTTCTGATTGTAATTCGTCAGCTTGTTGTCATCAATTCGATCCCGGCCGCGGCGGCTAGAATTTCTTTAGAGGAGAAATTCTAGAGGCCCCTGTACTGTGCGATGTCAGTGCACGTTAAAGAACCCCAGGTGGTCAAAATTTCCGGAGCCCTCCACTACGGCGTCTCTCATAGCCTTAGTCGCTTTGGGACGTTAAACCCCATAAACCAAACCAAACCTTCTTGTCATCAAAGCAAAAGAGTTTTTGAGCTCATCGCAAAACTTTCCTATGAGGATCGACATCGTACTGACACAACTCGGGTCATGGATCAGGCGAAACGTCAATCAGCAACGTGCGTAACATTCACGCTAATAAAGCCCATGTTTCCACCAACGCAAGCGCTGCATCATTTTTAGAGTCCTCAATAAGTCTGATCTCGAAGCTTAGGCGAATGCAACTCGAAACAATGCTTCGCTATATATTTCCGATGAGGAGTGTGCGCTGAATATCTTGCATGCCGATCATGAGTGCATATACATCCTGATCCTTTATCTAAATGAAAAGGCAAAAATTAGAATGAGATGTACACCGTTAGCCACGTACAGTACCATGCGGTGATATATGGAAAAGAAGTTTCAGGGTGAACTCAAAATGGAAGAAGGTGATCTGCGCCAGAGAGTGCTCAATAACAAACAGAACAGCAGAATGTGTTCAGAACAGTTCTGTGGCAAAATACTGAAGCGGGTAGACGACGAAGACGACGACGACAATGAGCGATGGATCGAGTCGGAGACGTTGAAGGCGACAACGAAGTTCTGACTGTGTTCTCGGTGCCGCTCACAGCTATTCTTTTCTATCTATAAATATCTGTAAATATATTCTTTCCCAGAACATATCTGGTGGAGCTGCGGATTTCCCCTACACCTACCGACGACGGAGCTCCGGAGCGGCTGCCCGTTGCCTTCGCTATTCATAACCCAAGACGCCCCCAGAAAAAAATCAGCACCGGCCATGCCATCACTCGTTCTTTGTCCCCCTCGTGACCCAGAGGCATTTTCTGGTACCGACAACATTGACGTCAATGACTGGATCCACATGTACGAACGCGTGAGTACCTACAACCGCTGGGATCCGACCCTTGTGCTCGCAAATCTCGTCTTCTATTTAAGAGACATCTCCCGGGTCTGGTATAAGACCCACGACGACGATGTGACCAGCTGGGAAGTGTGCAAAGAGAAACTGCGCGAACTGTTTCGACGGCTGCTCGGCCGAACGCTTGCCGCTAAGAGGGACCTTGTCTCCCGAGCTCAAACTTCTACGGAGTCCTATGTTTCGTCCATTCAGGACGTGTTGACCCTCTGCCACAAAGCTGACACCAACATGCCCGAGTCTGACAAAGTGGGCCACGTGTTGAAAGGAATCGCCGACGATGCCTTCAACTTGCTCATATACAAAAAACTGCACTACAGTCGACGTAATTATTAAGGAATGTCGACGCTTCGAGGAAGCCAAACGCAGGCGTATTAGCCAGCGTACACACGCCTTCCCCACACGGCTGCAGCTTCCTCCTGTGAAGACCTGCGGCACAGAAAAACTCCAGCGCCTTCAGAAAATGTGACCCGCATCATCCGACGCGAGCTCGAAGCTATGTCCCCTGCCCTCCTGCCTCTACGTGCTGGCGACAACCACTTGCCTGCCATCTCTCTGGTACAAGCCGTCGTCCGTCAAGAGCTTTCAAACCTTGGTCTCTTGCCCGTCAGCCCTGTACGGTCTTCACCACCACCCGAAATCACTGCGATTGCTCCTGGACGATCCTCGTACTTCAATCCACGTCGACGAAACCCTAACGACTGGCGGACAGCCCACGACAGGCCCATTTGTTTCCTCTGCCACCCCATTGGTCACATCTCCCGTCACTGTCGTAATTATTGGTCCCGTCGTAGCACATACCGTCCTCTCAGCTCCCACCGCGACGACGAATAGCCCAGCAACTTCACGCCCCCTCCAGCCTAGCACAGCGCTACAGTCGACGACCAGATGCCCCGCGCCAGCCGCTCCCCGTCCCTCCTGCGTCGACAGTCTCGTTCGCCCCAACGCCGTCGCTCCTCTCCTGGCCCCTACGGACGTTCGCAAGCGGAAAAATACGCGCTGCAGTGTCTGGAGGTGATGCTGCAGTACAGCCCCAGTCCCAAAGTCTTCGCTTAGCACTTAGCGCACACCATGATTTTCTCGCCATTCATGTCGATGAAGCGCCTGCGGCAGCCCTGATTGATACAGGCGCGCACGTATCCGTCATGAGTTCAACCCTACGACGCCGCCCCCGAAAAGTACTGACCTCTGCGCCCACGGCCGTTCTCCGCGTTGCCGCCGGCGGAACACACCCTGTGGTTGGTCTATGCACAGCCCGTGTGACCATGTCCGGCCGCCATACATTCGTCCTATTGTCTGTTCTGGACCAGTGTCCTCATGAAGTCATTCTTGGCCTCGACTTCTCAGCATTCAGCCCTCATCAACTGCGCCACTAGCATTGTTCAGCTTGACTTTCCTCTTTCTGCATAGTCGCCGACCCCAGTTATACCTCGTCTTTATGCTGTCGACTTTGTCCGTCTACAACCTCAAGCCGCAATTTACATTTCTTTTTCATCTGTTCCCTCAGTACGTGATGGTCACTACGTAGTCACCCGGAACTTGATGTCGCCCTCACACGAAGCATTGCGCTTGCACACACTGTATCTATAATGTGGGCAAACAGAGCGTATCGTCCGGTACTGAACTTCGGCTCGTCCATCCAACCACTCCCGCAAGGCATCTCATTCGCCACGCTGTGCCCTGCTTCCGAATATGTCATATCAGTGGTGGACAGCTGCTTATCTTCCACTAATCTATGTCGGTTGCCCGTGGCCCCATGAACAGAGAAACCAACGGACAACTACGCCGACATGATCGCTTCTGACCTACCACCGATGCAAGCTCACGATCTTAGGTGCCTCTTATCATCTTTTCGCGACATCTTCGACTTTGATATCCGTGTTTTGGCTCGTACCTCTGTGGCGACGCATTGCATAAACACCGGTGTTTCCGCTCCCCTCCGCAGACGTCCGTACCGAGCGTGGAGCGCCCAACGCACCGTCATTAATCAAGAGGTGGACAAGATGCTCACACAACACATCATCGAGCCCTCGTCGCGCTCTTGGGCTTCATCAGCCGGTCTGGTAAAAGAGAAGGACGGCAGCTGGGGCTTCTGCGTTGGTTATTGGCACCTCAAACGCATCACAAAAAAGACGTATATCCTCTCTCGAGGATCGATGATGCATTAGAGTGCCTCCACGGCATCAAATATTTCTCTTCAATTGATCTTCGGTCGGGGTACTAGCAAATTGCCGTTGATAAAAAGGACCGCGAAAAGACCGCCTTCGTCACGCCTGATGGCTGATACCAGATTAAAGTCATGCCATTCGGACTCTATAACGCCCCGGCTACCCTTGAACGAATGATGGACTCCCTTCTTCGCGGCTTTAAATGGTCCCTCTGCCTCTGTTACCTAGACGATGCTGTAGTTTTCTCGCCTACTTTTGCCGCGCGCCTAGAGTGCCTCTCCAGTATTTTGGCAGTGTTCCGTAACGCCGGATTTTAGCTGGACTCATCGAAATGCAAGTGGGGTGGCCGCCAACTCACTATTCTCGGACACCTTGTTGACGCTTTAGGTGTCCGCCGAGATTCCGTCAAAATTGAAGCTGTGAAGGACTTTCCTCTTCCGAAGTCATCGAAAGATGTGCGCAGCTTCGTCGGCTTGTGCTCGTATGTTGGCCGTTTTATCAAAGATTTCGCCGGCGTCGCTCGTTCCCTCATTGTTCTTCTTAAGAACGACACCCCCTTTATCTGGGGCCCTGCTCAAGGGAACTCATTTTCATCCCTGGTTCATTTGCTGACCACTCCACCCATCTTGGCACATTTTGACCCGTCGTCTCCACAGAGGTTCGCACCGACGCCTCCGGATATGGGATCGGCGCCCTGGTAGCCCAACTTCAACAGGGCCAAGATCGAGCCATCGCTTATGACAGCCGCCTACTTTTCGCCGCAGAGCAAAATTACTCCATTACTGAGCTCGAGTGTCTCACCCTTGTCTGGGCAGTAGCTAAATTCAGAGCCTACCTGTTCGGCCGTTCATTCGCTGTTGTCAATGAACACCACGCTCTCTGCCGGCTGTCTTCACTAAAAGATCCCACCGGTTGCCTTGGTCGTGGGGTTTGCGCCTCCAAGAATATTCATACTCCGTCGTGTACAGGTCAGGGCGTCATCACCAGGACGCTGGCTGTTTATCCAGATACTCTGTGGAGCCACCTAACCTAGAAGACGCTGAGACCCTGCCCTGCCCCTTAGCTATCTCTGATCTCGCCGATATTGCCAACGAACAGCGCCATGACTGACTCATCTTTACGACCTATCTTCGATGGCATCCGTTCTGCAAACCGATCTCCGTCTCTGAACCTTTATGTGCTCCAGAACGGCGTTTTGTATCGCCGCAACCTACGCTCCGGTGGTCCTCGGCTGTTGCTAGTGATACCTCAACGTCTACCCTCTTCTGTCCTTGAAGAATTGCACGATCTGCCGACAGCCGGTCACCTTGGCGTGTCCCGCACGTACGCTCGGGTGCGGAACCGCTTCTTTTGCCTGGTCTGTATCGTTCCGTCAAGCGTTACGTGGCCACTTGCGACCTGTGTAAACGTCGAAAAAAGCCCCCCACTTTGCCTGCCGGTCTTCTACAGCAAATCGACATACCTCCGGAACCTTATCACTATGTTGGCCTCAACCTTCTTGTTCCTTTTCCGACGTCCCTCTACGGCAACAAGTGGATCGCGGTCGCAACTGATTATACGACTCGGTACGCCATCACGCATGCCTTGCGGACCAGCTGCGCTACCGACGTCGCATATTTTCTTCTACAAGACCTAATCCTTCACTATGGCGCCCATCGTCAACTGCTCACCGACCGCGGTGGTTATTTCCTGTCCAGAGTAGTTCATGACATTCTTCGTTCGTGTAACACGCAGGAGCAGCTCGTGACAGCTTACTACCCACAAACCAACAGGCTTACGGAAAGGTTCAACCGCATGCTCACCGACATGTTAGCCATGTACGCCTCGCCAGACCACCGAGATTGGGAAGCAGCCTTGCATTATGTGACATTTGCGGATAACTCTTCCTTTCATGACCGAACAGGCTATTCCCCTTTCTACTTTTTGTTTGGTAGGCATCCCACCTTGCCTTTGGACACACACATGCCACCTTCTTCAGTACCCACCACTGCTTACGCTCGGGACGCCATCGCCCAGGCCACGCTGGCGCGCCAAATAGCACGTAGTCGACTCCATGCCTAAGTTTCCCAGACGTTCCCATACGGCCGCCGTCACCAGGCAGTAGAATATACCCCAGGATCACTCGTCCTTCTCTGGACGCCGTCTCGCAGCGTCGGCCTCTGTGAGAAGCTTTTCTCACTATCGTGGCCCTTACCATGTGGTGCGCCGTGTCACCGACGTGAACTATGAAACTGCTCCCCTCGCGACCTCACCATCGTCCTCTGGCGCCACCAGCGACATCGTCCACGTCTGCCGCCTTAAACCTTATCACGACGCTTATACGTCGCCACCCTAATGCTGAGACGGCGTTTCAGCAGCCGGGGGTCCTGAAGCTGGTAGACGACGACGAGAATGAGCGATGGATCGAGTGAGAGGAGACGAAGACAACAATGAAGTTCTGACTGTTATCTCGGTGCCGCTCGCAGCTGTTCTTTTCTATCTGTAAATATCTATAAATATATTCTTTACCGCAACAATGCCTTCCCCTCTCATTTTCAGCGCGATATTGTTGAAGGTGGTGTTGGCCAGAAAATCCCGTGTTGGCGTTGTCGGCGTCGCGTGAGAAAACTCAGGAGCATGACTCGGGCAGGTGGTGCCCAGAGAGCAGCCTAGGATGCAGGTGGGCCGTCTTGGTCACGTAACGGTGCAGCTTCATCACAACCTGCCAGTGGATTGTGAGCAAACGGCCCTCAGTGGCAGCTGGCACTTAATGATTGGTCGCACGGGAAGAGCAATCTGGGTCGCACTAGGCCCACCGGTGGGAGTACCTGCCATCGCAGGGCAGTGGTGCATCACTGCACCAGGAGGGAGAACGAGAACTCCAAGGGATCTCTGAATGTTCAGTATGGGAAGATCTGCTGCGTACATGGGAAGTACCCAACATGCTATCGCGTCATACCTGTAAGACGGAGATTGAGTGGCCGTTCTAATTTTGTTGCACAACTTCCGCGTGCTACATGAAGCCTTCAGGAGCAAAATTCAGCAAACAATATAGCTAGAACTGAGGCGACCTTGAGCAACATTCCCACTTTTTAGTCCGCTCGGACTTACAGTGGTCATTCCCCGCATTTAGCCGTTGTGTTTGTCTTGCGGAAGGGACGTCCGAGACACAAGCCGTTAGTCTCTGGTGTCCACACATTTATTCACAAGAGGACTTGCTTAGCCACGAGGAAGCTGAGCCGCCCGCAAGCCGAGAGGACGCACCGGCGACATCTTATACAGTAACCGCCGAATTCTGATCTGCGCCCGCCAGCCGAGCGTGCTGGTACGTGTCGTCGTCTTCCTCAGACAGGCTGCAGCAGCAGTCTACAGTGTGTTTGTCTGAACACGGTTGCGTGGAAGGCTGCTCAATTAATCTTGAGAGGCTACTCACGAAGAGCAACTGGGGTCGCAGGCCAACCCAAGCAATCTAAGAACCACTGATGGCAGCACCTACCATGGAAGGGCAGTGGCGCATCGCCTGACCGTTGCACCACTGCACTGGGCGCGGTAGGAAGACTCCCAGCGATCGACGATTGTAGAGAATTACCAATTCCACATATATAGACATTAACTCATTATCGCTATTCGAAAAATTGTCACCCGTGAACACTAGATCTGAACACCGGGACCTAAAGGAAAACAGAACTGCTAGCGCACCAAATTAGCATTTTTCATGGCTGCGCAAACGTGCCACATTATTTTATGTTTATAAATCAGTGCAGCCTTTGAAAGACTCCTATCACGTATTACATTGTCCAAAACATTCTGTATCACCGGGACTTTGTTCTGGTCCACGCAAAAGAAAACACAAATGGTTTACTTTGATCAGCAGTGCTAGCACAAGGCCGGAAGTGGTGAGTCTACAGAACTGATGGCTTTATTCGCATAAAGACGGATGTTGTGAGCCTGAGGCTACTCACAGGAAAGAAATGGACTTATTCGCTGCGTTAAAGAGCCAGAAAACAGCTCATTTTGTAGAGGATACACGGATCAATGCTCAAATTCGGGTCCCCAATTTGCTTTATGCTGCAATTTTCAGCTGTACTAAGGACCACGTGTAGAAAATTGGACACGCAATTTCGCGAATGTTTCATTTCTGGACGTCCACTATTTGTTGCTTGCGGATGTCGCATCCGGTACAAGCGTACTGCGGCGAACTTGCAGTCGCTATATCTAGCCGGGAGCGGAGCACAAAGACAAAGGCTGGTGACAGAACGGTAAGAAGCTTTGAGCCGAATGCTGAAATATACCTGGGAGCTTCGATACATCTGGAAAGGTAGGAATTGAGCTGCTTTTAATGAAAATTTATGAAAACTGCCGCCATAGAATACCGTAGTATCTTTCGTGTAACAGCAGATTTTATATCTAAAGCGTATTATTCTCTTTTATTAGTACATAGCTACTGGCTGTTTCACTCAAGGTTACTGTAGTCGTTTGAAATCAAAACGTCCAGTTTGTTTGAAGTTCGCGTATAAGTAGGCACTTCTACATCAGGCACTTTTCTTATAACAGTGAGGGTTTTCGAACCAAAGTTTGATGCTCAAGTTTTAAGACAAGAAACAGTTTTTCGTGAATGGTTAGAAAATTGTTATTCGTGTTTTAAGGAAAAAAACAGGAAAATAAATTGTAAACAATTATACAGTTGCAATTAAACTGCATTCAAGAAACTTGCCTCATGGTGCACAGGGAAGTCCTGCAGGTGTACGTTTCCCAAAAGCACCAGAACTTCAATTTGTATTTTTTTCCAGCGCATTCCTGCCAAACAAGTAACATGGAATTGACTTCATTACTGAGAGTTGTGGTCGCGCTCTTGGGTGAGTAAGCCGCTGGTATAGTACTTCCCGTGGCTGCCTTGAAAGGCAAGCTAGATAAAAAGTATGCACAGCCGGTTTATGCTAAGAAATCTCTAAGACATGAGTTATTTGATTAAAAGTGTGCACAGCCGGTTTATGCTGAGAAATCTCTAAGTAAGGAACGAGTTATTGAGTCCAATTCTTTCTTCTTTTCTGCGCTACTTTGTTGTAGATGACTTAGTAAATAGATTCTTTGCGTACGATGACTGGTGTTTGACACAGCTGCTAAACGGGAAAACTAAACCCTACAGGGTCTGTAGAGTGAAAGGATACTGAGTGTAGAGAACACACTTTGTTTGACAAAAGCTTTCAATACATTTAGTATTTCTCTAAATAAGAACCGTCCCGCCGCGGTGCCTCAGTGGTTACGGCGCTTGGCTCCTGACCCGAAAGACGCGTGTTCGATCCCGGCCGCGGCGGCTGAATTTCGATGAAGGCGAAATTCCAGAGGCCCGTGTACTGTGCGATGTCAGTGCACGTTAAATGACCCCAGGTGTTCGAAATTTCCGGAGCCCTTTACTACGGCGTCCCTCATAGCCTGAGTTCCTTTGAGACGTTAAACCCCAATAAACCAATCTAAATAAGAACCTTTGGAATCGGCAGAGTGAGCACAGCGAGTATCTAGCTGTTTGTACGCATCTAGCAAGTCCTTTGCTGGAATCCCGCTGAAAAACTTAGTTGCGACCCTAAAGACGCCTTCCACCTTCAACGCACGTTCCGTCCTCGGAGTCAAGAAGAAGTCACAGGGGGAGAAGGTTGATAGCGAAGCCTCGCTAAGCCTTATCCGTTCAAAGACTGCTAATAGCGAGTGACGTGTCCGACACAGTGTTGTCGTAGTGGAGAAGGCATGAAGTCCCGATCTCCAATGCCATAGTTAGGCTGATCGTAATGGTAATGATTACGCATGAAAGCTATTGGCGATCGGTTATAACTAGTCGCGGTGTTGCGCAACAGCTTCTTATTGCGCTTTGCTTTTCAGGTGCGTACGGCCGCTGGTGGTAGTAATAGATTTTCACTGTGCCTTTCCGTTAATGAAATTAAAGAAAGACGATACGTAAGCGCTTCGTCAGCTTAGAGAGGAGTTAGGCACACTTCGTCGGTGCCTGGCATGGTTTATTCAGTGAGCACAGAAGGAAAATTCGAGTGGAATATTAAAATATTTCCATGCGAGATGCATTCTAAAAAAATAGTCTAAGAATGCGACGGCGTCTATACCGCCTATATACCTATTCAGTCATTGCGTACTAAGTTCCTTAGTCCCTTTGGGCCGTTAAACCTCATAAACCAGCCAACTTCTCTAATAAAATTTAGTTTAACCTCTGACTTCGTGTGCCGCGTCGCGGAATTCATATGCTTTAAAAAAGTGGCTTTCCTCTTCTGCTGATCGCTTCTTTCCGGGGGGCCCTCAGAATGTATTTTGAACAACACGAATCTTTTTCCCAGCCTTCCAAGTATGCAAGAGTTTGCATTGGGGACACATTCCATCTTTGGGTACCTCATATTATCGCTGAAGATGAAGAAGCATAGCTTGTTCACTCGATTCTCACCAGTGCCACGGAAGCGCTAATAGCTTTTTTCTTGTTTTATATTTATTTCTGACAGTGGGCCTGATGATCATCTGTGCAATAGCCGGGCCGCAGCTAGACCACGACGGCAGATTCTTCATTGATGAGGCTGCAAGAGGAGCGAGGCTGCATCATGACGCCTGAAGAAAATAAGAGACACTGATTAAATAAAGGAACATCCGTAAGAGATATGAATACAGCTTATGGGAAATAAATCTGGTGGAATTGGCTTCACTATTCTGACTGCAAAAAGACGCATTCAAAACGGTATTGAAACGGTTCCCCAGCTCCCCTTGTGCATGTTTTTCAGTCCAGGAGTAATCTAACTTGCAGGTCTCTGCATACAGGGTGTTACACCTACGATTTTACACAATTTTAAAAACGGGGTTTTTGATTTAGAAGAGCGCTTTTTTCGACATAGTATGCTGAGTGCTGCAGCACATCAGAATAGAGCTAAGACGCGCAAACTAGCAGGCTGTTTATCTATTATTCAATAGTTAGCTTTTTAGCTATTACTGTTGGGTTCTTTAATATTGAGGGGTGTGTAGCGCACCGTTACTGATATCGAAATCAGTTTTAAGAGTTTTTAAAACGCGGTTAGGCTTGACTCTGTTAGTCTTGGCTACATCGCACGAAAATACATGTGGTTGTGCTTTCGAGAAGCTTGAAGGCAAAGCAACCTCTCCATAGCACGTAACTAGTCGAAGATAACCAAAGTTATTGCGGCACAGTGTCGAGGTTATTTGCATTTTCGAAATTCGAGACAATGATTTGGATATTGCCTACGGTAGGCAACGCATTTCAATAACTAATGATTCTAACATTAATTGTTAAAAAGTTAGCTCAGTTAGCTCAATATCAGCTAACGAGGCTGCTAGTTAGCACGTCTTGGGTGTGTTATAAAATGCTGCACTACCGATAGTGTTGTGCCAAAAAAGCCCTCTTCTAACTCAAAAGCGTATTTTTAAGAACTCTGCAAAATCTTAGGTTGAACAACCTGTATACGAACAGCTTGGAAAAGAGGATAACTGAAATGACATCTTTGAGTCTACTATTTCAAACGCGCAAAACATATGTCTTCAAGACTCAACTAAAGCGACGCTTTTGTTGTCAAACACAGTAAGCCGGCACGGTCTCACTTAAAATTTTTAGTAACAAATTGATGAGCCATGTTTTATCTCATGTGCTATTAATTTCCGTACATCGCACATGAAATGAATTTTGCTTCAATTTACGGTGTAATCAAATATTGTTGCGCAAGAAATTTTTCGCCGAAACTTTAGGAACAAGAAAATAAATTTTTAAGCACTAAGAACTGGATTGGAATCAACCACGCATAACAGCAAGAATCATGAGATTTAATGTCATAACTGTCAGCCATACTGAACTTAATTTTCCGGCTCTATTTTGCACTAAAGCGAAGAGATGATGTGGTAAGCTAATGGGGCTTAACGTTCCAAAGGGACATGATCTATGAGGGACTCCGTAGCGGAGGGCTCCGAATCAATTTAGACCACCTGAGGCTCTTACACGCAAACTGAATGTGCACAGCACACGGGCGCTATCGAAAGCTCATCGAAAGGCAACTATCGCTGCCGGGATCGAGCCTGCGTCGTCGAGCTCAGTAATCATACACTCTTACCCCTCGGTAACGGCGTCGGGGGTGAAATGAAGGAATAAACTGTAGATCGCAGGCCCTTTAATTCCTTTTATTCTCTAAACACAGCGAGGATATGTACAATAAATAATTTTTCGTACCCCTGAGCACTTACTGCTGTTGTTTGTGAAAAAGCTGCATTTGCGTCCCTGAAGAGATATTTACGTGTTTAATATCTGATTTAAAAGTTATAAAAAAGTACAAAAGCTTGGGACGTTCATCAAACATAGTGATAATGATAGGTTAGGATTACCAAATGTCGAGCTCAAAGTTTCATTAGAGAGACATGATTTTCATAAAAATTAATCCCCTGCAATTCTTCCCAATTGACCTCCCTGCAATCAGATTATCAGGATGACAAATTGGTCATGCCGCAAGCTGCATTTTCTTTTACTCATTTATTCAGATGGATCGGAAGTATCTGACTACATTGGAAGCTGTACGTTTCAATCGTGTTTTTGTCTGATGCCAAAAGAGCGTTCCAGTATAGAGTGTATAGATTGCGCAATCCATTAGAAGTCTCTTTAAGGTGGCAAGTTTTGGGTGACCAGCGGAAATATGTAGCGGAATTGGGTGACCAGCAGAATTGCGAATGTAGCGGAAATATTTAGAACGGGCCCCAAATCACACATGTAAAAAAAAAGATCAGCTTAGGTAACTTCAGATACAAAATTATTGAACCGAACCTGCATTGTTCACTATTGAAACACCTGTTCACGTGGGGCGTTGGAGAGGCTTCTGACAATGATTTTCATGACCGTCACAACGTGTATTCATTATATTTTTGTGGAAATTAAACGGAAAAGACAAACTCATTACTTATATTTAGAGTTGAGTACTGCCTTTGAAAGGGTATCTCGGTAAATTCGTTTAGAAACTCGCGTTAGTCTAAATATGAACATTGCATTGCAGAAATACAATGATGATTACCTAACGGCAAGAAAACAACACGTAGTGCTGATGGGAGCGCATTGGAATCTTGTTTGTCTGTAACGACAGGAAAACAGTGGTGGTCTGTTCTGTAGCCACTTTTGATTCAGAAGTTTATGAATGATATTACTTACGAAGTTAGCTTTAAAATGCTAGTCCAAGGACAATTGTGCTTACATGCCAAACTCTCACGTGAAGCCGATTTCTTAGAGCTCATGTTGGCTTAGATATATTGAGTGCTGGTGTTGCTCCAACAGAGTGCAGCTAGATAATAAAAAAAAATGTCTTCCTAAAATTATATCGAAAGCAAACAAACTGATATATCAGCCGTATCTTAACCATAAAATGGTTAGGTCAAAAAGTGCGCATAAATAACTGGGTATCATTCTTCTGCCCAGAGTATAAGGTCGGCTCATATTAATTGCGTTGCTGTCAAATCAGGCAGATTTCTTACATTTCTTCACGGGTTTTATCCCGGCCGTGGCGGCCGAATTTCGAATGAGGCAAAATTCTAGAGGCCCGTATACTGTGTGATGTCAGTGCACGTTAAAGAACCCCAGGTGGTCGAAACTTCCGGAGCCCCTCACTACGGCGTCCCTCATAGCCTGAGTCGTTTCGGGACGTAAAACCCCTATAAGCCACACCCAACCTTACATTTCTTTAGCGTAATTTGAGGCATGTTAGCATAGTTAGAGGGCAAGCTTATTAATGACTCGGTCGGCCCACTTTGAAGCATACTTGTCCGGGGGGGGGGGGATTTGGTTTACTATTATAAGGTATATAATGAGTGTGCTGCTGTCTGATTTGTCACTACATGATCCTTAGGACTTTCGCACAAGGAATTTATGAAGGAAACAAATAGGGTTTCATTGTGGCGCCTCTGGAAGGGATTAGGCTCCCCGGCCAAGAAGCTGACCTCTTCGGAGGCAACTCTGTTGTCGGAGAGCTCGAAGTGATGGACTAGGGGGTTGCCTTCCGAATTCATGGACCGGACGTCATTCCTTTGTTGCCTGATTTACTGTTCGAGGTTTTCGTTTCGCCGATGCAGGAGGCCGTACAATTGGAGCTTGGGACATGGTAAATGACACCCTGTTGTTCTTCTCTGGTGACGCTGTCTTTAGTTGGTGGTAGAAAGCGGCGGAGGCGCCACGTCCCGTCATTGCACGTCTGGCTCACAAAGGCTAAGGTGAATGGGAGTCTGGCAACGCTTCCCTGCGCGTACGTTAATGGGCTTCCCCACTTACTAAAATACGGAATGCAAAGGCCGCTCCCTGCTGCGGTTGCTGGCAGGCATTTCAGTGACCCCTTGAGAAGGAACGCGGTTGGTCTTGTGGGGTTGCAAATGGGGAGATAAATCCGTTCTCCCCGCTTAAGCGCGGCTGACACAGTTCGATACCGCGCGGACCCCACCCCGTGGTCGCGTACGCTACCGAGCGCACGCCGACCACGGCGGGCCGCGCTCTGCGGGAACAAAGGAACGACACACTGGCTGACACAAACAAGGCATTTATTGCTATAACAACAATAACGCCAGCTAGCAACAAAATACACTGAGGAATCGAGGATGTCCGACTCACTAGCACGGCTACGAGTGAACGTTCGCCCACGGTAGGGCAAAGAGATAAACTCTGAGGCCCGACGGGACGGGCTCGGCGGGAGCAAGTTCCGACCAAGAGGCGCCCGCGGCGAAGAGCGGAGTGGCGCGCGGAACCGTCCGCGCGCTTCCCTGTCCCAGGGAGAAGAGAGCGAGCCTTCCCCCGCGCGCGAGCGGCAAAACACGCCATCCGTGGCGCTGGTGTCGCTACGACGCGAGCGCCCTCCCCTGTTAGTTAAAGTAACCAAAACTGAGAAGAGCGCGTTTCAGAGGAGCTAACTACAGTAGTGGGTGCAGTGCGGGAAAGTGAACGCAGGGGACGAAGGCGTCCCCACATCCCCCCAACCTAAATAGACCCACGCGCCTGCAAGTTACATGCTATGGAGGAGTCTCCTGGTCTTCATGCGCTTGAGGCAGGTCGTGCAGCGGAGGTCACGCCGACGGCGTGCACGCAGTCTTCCGCGGTATTCCGAAGGCGGCGTGAAGGCCTCCGCTGGTACGGCTCGCATGGCCCGCGAACTACGTGTCCGCAGGCCCGCGAAGAGTAGGGCCGGTTGACCACTGCAGGCCAGGATTCCGCAGTAGTAGCCAGGGCAACAGCAGCCTGAGGTGGCTGCTGTCTGGTCTCGCCACGGCTGCCCCGGATGGATGCGGCGAACAGGATACAGGCCGCTCCGTCGCAGCAGGCGGCTGCGAGACGATGTGCACAGGACAGCAAGCCGGAGTGGCTCCAGATCTGTAAAATTTCCGAAACACACTCCGCATGCCTTTAACGTAGGTCACGGGAGGGGAAACGGCGTACACAAGGGCCCCTTGGCTCAATGCTCAACTCGCTAGCAAAACGTGTCGGGCGGCTGTGCAACGCAAAGTTCGAGTGAACAAAGCCCTTTCTTGAGCTGAACGAGAGTGCTCGGTTCATGCGAGGTTACAAAAAAAAAAAAAAACGGGCGGCCAGCAAAGTGCGCCCCCTCTCAACACCACGGTCCGGTGGTCGTGTCACTTTTGACATGGCGCAGGCAGCTATGAATAGCCTTAGGCCTCACTACCACTGTGACGGTCGACGACCCCTAACAAAACAAAGACCCGAAACGGGTTTCGTGCGCGCAGCCGCGAGGAGACATCAGCGTTGTGGGATGGTCCTACCCCACTCACTGCACGAAGCAGCTTCTGAGTGATCGGCGCCCACCGTATCGGACGGTGTCGGAACGCCCGGTGCCGAGCTGCAATACCAGCGAGCTCGTAGCGGCACCCGTGGCCACAGGCCACCCGGCTCCCGGAGCCGCGACTCCCAGAGTCGAAAAAGAGACAGCGAGAAAATATATACAGAAAACTCGGACCACCCACGCGGCTTCCGTACTCACTCGCTTCGGGCTCGGCAACTCCGCGGGCGCTAGGCCTCGCGCTCCCTCGATGCGGACCAAGTGGTTCTTGAAGCAACTCCAGGAAGAAAACTTCACAAAAAAACATGCTTAGCTTGTCGAAAATTTCAAACATGCTGCAGCGCAATACACCTCGCACTCAAGAAAGCATGCCGCAGGTCCTAGCGATCAAATTTCACACTAGGCCTACCACTTGTCAAGTCCGGACAAAGAGCGTTCCTCGAACCGGACAGACAGTCGTCCAATGTTCCAAGAGCAGGCCCCACGTTGGGCTGCCAGATGTGGGGTTGAAAAAGGGGGATAAATCCGTTCTCCCCGCTTAAGCGCGGCTGACACAGTTCAAAACCGCGCGGAACCCACCCCGTGGTCGCGTACGCTACCGAGCACACGCCGACTACGGCGGGCCGTGCTCTGCGGGAACAAAGGAACGACACACTGGCTGACACAAACATGCATTTATTGCTATAACAACAATAACGCCAGCTAGCAACAAAATACACTGAGGAATCGAGGATGTCCGACTCACCAGCACGGCTACGAGCGAACGTTCGCCCACGGTAGGGCAAAGGGATAAACTCCGAGGCCCGACGGGACGGGCTCGGCGGGAGCAAGTTCCGACCAAGAGGCGCCCGCTGCGAAGAGCGGAGTGGCGCGCGGAAACGTCCGCGCGCTTCCCTGTCCCAGGGAGAAGAGAGCGAGCCTTCCCCCGCGCGCGAGCGGCAAAACACGCCATCCGTGGCGCTGGTGTCGCTACGACGCGAGCGCCCTCCCCTGTTAGTTAAAGTAACCAAAACTGAGAAGAGCGCATTTCGGAGGAGCTAACTATAGTAGGGGGTGCAATGCGGGAAAGTGAACGCAGGGGACGAAGGCGTCCCCACAGTCTCGAAGCATTGGATTGAAAATAAATATTCGTTGGTGCCACTAGGTAGAAGTCGACTCCATTCCACTTTTTGAGGGAACGAGCAGGTTTTGAAAAGGAAAGGCATGACTGTTCCTGTAGTCTGCTTCTCGACGTTTTTGCCGTCTTCCTTTAAAATCGGACTGGAGTCGACCTCTGGCCCATTCACGTAAACGTGACTGGTGTTTATCGACTTTTCTTTAAAAAAAAACCTAACCAGGCGGACTCCCATTGAAGATGTTGGCGCCGTCTTGAAACCGCCATGGTTTACAATCTGACAGTTTAGCTACTGGACTCTTAACTTGGTAAAGCAGGTTATTCTCATACAATGTCGCTAAGCTTCTTAAAGATGTAATGTTTTCTGAGGCATGTCATTCGTTACATTTTTCAATAAACGCTCACCTCCTTGATGCAGCGCTATAAATCTGTGCGCTGTGATTGAACAGCCCACTAGTTACCCCTGAATCGGTCCTTGCGGCTCAGTGGCTTTTGAATTGGGCTGCTGATCTCATGGTAGCCAGAACGAATCAGCCAGCGGCAGCTACATTTCAACGGAGGGGAAACACAAAAACTATTGTTTCCTGTGTGGTGCCCCATTGGTCTAAATAGCCCGAGGTGTTAAAGAGGGGCCAGCACACTGCAGCGTTCCTCATACCCGATGTCGCTTCAGGACTATCAAACCCACCTGCAAACTCAAACAAAACCACTGGTACTCAAATAAAATGAAGAAAATCGATATATTACAGGAATGAAATTTCAAAAAGGCATTAGCAAGCTTTTAAATGCAAAAAAAGAGTTACGAATCATACCTGTTCTGGAAACCTCAGTGACTACATGATGAGATGGACAATGTGAAGGCGTAAAAGTGCCGCCCCAAATCTCCAATTGAATTAGACTCAGCTGCACGCATTTCAGTCATCGCAGTTCCTGAGCACGTTTATACTAGAAACGTTATATTCGTTTTTATGTCTACTCTGATGTCGCCTTCCTCTTTTTTTGATCTCCTTTCTTCATCACATACTGCCCAGTAGGAGAACAAAACATTCCAGCCGCCATACCCGTCTTCTTCATACCGACCACCACTTCTCTGTCTCCGACGGCGGCACCATATTCGTGCTTCAAGATCTCTGAGTTCCAATTTCGAGCAGAATGAAGTTACCATGGCGAGTGCACTCATAGTCGCTACATGCCAGTCATGAGTGAATATAGCTCCTCGCCATTCATATAAATGAAAAAAGGCAATAAATTGAAACGACATGTACACCGTTAGCCACAGAAAGTACAATTCCGTGATATACGGAAAAGATGTTTCAGGGAGAGTTGAAGAAGAAATTGAACTGCGCCAGAGAGCTCTCAATAACAAAGATATATACCAATAGAATGTATTCAGAACATATATGTGGCAAAATGCTATCACTTCAGCGCTCTGATCCCCATTGCTTTTAAGGACTTCGTGCAGAGAGCTCCCATGCGGAAGAGCTTTGCCGCTGGAAAAGGGGGCGAAGGCGTATGATGAGCAGACATGCTGAATGGAAGAGTTTTTAATTTCATCGCTAAATCAAGCAGGTACAGTCTTTGTCAAAAGTTTAGAGCCCAAGGGGTTTGCTTCTAAGCCTTGTAGTGGGACTCCTGAAGCATTCGTGGCAGCCCTACCCATTGGAGAAAGGCAGGGCCAGAAATCATCTTACCTTCAGGAAATTTGGAGCGCTCGAGATGCATTACGAACCAGACAGTGTGGCTCAGAAGCAAACCCCCTGGGCTCTAAACTTCTGACAAAGGCTGTACATATAAGGCGGCGAAACTTTAAAGCACCTTTCTTATACGGCCGGAGACATTTTGTTTCACTGCGTACCCGCGGAAGTTCGAACAATTAGTAAGGGCGCGATACTGACAGCGCTGAACCCTGACACTTCAGAACACGCTGTAAAAGGCATTGTATGTATATTATCTACTACATTTAAAACAAATGAAACTCATGTTGCATTATCGAAAGCCAACGTGGTACAATGTTTATTTCAATACAGGCCATATTGATACAGTTCGTGGATCCTGTTCGTGTACCAATTTATACCAACTTTTTCTGCTAACCACTGGTCGGATGGGATGGTCTTGCTTATTTCCTTCGATTTGCGAGTGGTTCCTTAGGAGTACAGGTGTGATTTTTATCCCGATAGGGTTAAAGGCCCCGTTGTCCAGAAAATTCGGCGTTGGCATCGTTAGCGTCGGCGTTACGTGCGAAAAATAAGGCGCATGACTCTGGCAGGTAGTGACCATGGAGCAACGTAGGATGCAGGTGAGCCACCTAGGCCACGTGAACATGCGGCGTCATCACAACCTGGCCACTGGATTGTGAGCGAAGTGAACAGCATGGCAGGTGGAAGCTATATTAATGACTTGTCGCTCAGGAAGAGCAACCTGGGAAGCACATGGCCCACCGGTGGGAGCACCTGCCACCGCAGGGCAGTGGCGCATCGCTTAAACCCTGGACCACTGCACCAGGAGGGGCATGAGGACTCCCAGAGATAGCCATGAATGTAAAATAGAGAATGACCAACTGCATACATGGTAATTACTCAACACGCTATCACGTCATACCTTTAGACGGAGCTTGTGGGCCCGTTCAAATTTTGTTGCACAAATGCCGTGCGCTACATGACGCTTTCTTGAGCCGAATTCATCAAATAACACAGTTAGAACTGAGGCGACCTTGAGCAACATTCTCAATTTTTAGTCCGTTAGCACTCATAGTGGTCATTCCCCGCATTTAGCTGTTGTGTTTGTATTGTCGAAGGGGCATCGGACAGACAAGCCGTTGGTCTCTGGCGTCCACAACTTTATTCACTAGAGGACTTGCATAGCCACGAGGAAGTGGAGCCGTCGGCAAGCCGAGAAGACGCACCGCCGATATCTTATCCCGTAACCGCTTAATTCCGATCTGTGCAAGCCAGCCGAGCGTGTTTGGGCGTAGCGTCTTCGTGAGCCGGGCTGCCGCAGCGCTCTACACTCTGCCTGTCGGAGGCCGGTTCTGTGACAGGCTGCAGAGTTAATCGTGAGAGGCTGCTGATGAAGAGCAATCTATATCGCAGCCCAGCCCAAGCAATCTATGGCCCACTAATGGCAACACCTACCATGGAGGGGCAGTGCCGCATCGCTTGACCACCGCACCACTGCACTGGGCATGTTTGGAATACTCCCAGGGATCTATGAATGCAGATAATTACCAATTCCGCATATATGGACATTAACCCGTTATCACTATCCGAACAATTGTCGTCCGTGAACATTGAATCTGAACGCCGGAACCGAAAGGAAAACCGAACTACTTGCGCACCTCATTCGCATTTGGCTGAACTACGCAAAATATACTTTTGTTTTTATGTTTATAAATCAGTGTAGCCTGTCATCCTGTTAGCCATTAAAATGTCCAAAAAATTCCGCACCACCGGGACTTTGTTCTGGCGCACGCAAAAGAAACAAAACGGTGCAGTGCTAGCACAAGGCCGGAAGTTGCGAGTCTACAAAACTAAAGGCACTATTCGCATAAGGCCGTATGTTGAGGGCCGGAAGCTACTTACACCAACGAAATCGAGTTGTTCGATGCGTTGAAGAGCTAGAAAACACCTCATTTTGTCGAGCATACAGGGATCAGTTCTCACATTTGGGCCCCCAATTTGCTTTATCCGGCAATTTTCAGCTTTACTAAGGACCACGTGTGGAAAATTGGATGGGCAGTTTTGCGAATGTTCCATGTGTACACGTCCACTCTTTGATGCTCGCGGATGTCGCATCCGGTACAAGCGTACTGCGGTGAACTTGCAGTCATTATATCTAGCCGAGAGCGGACCACAGAAAAGAAGACTGGTGACTGAACGGCAAGAAGTTTTGAGCCGAACGCAGAAATTTACTTAGGAACTACGATACGTCTCCAAAAGGTAGGAATTGAGCTGCTTTAAATGATTCTTTATAGAAACTGACGCCTTAGAGCACTCCGGAATCTTTTGTCCAATAGAGGATTTTTAGATCCAAGGCGTATTCTGTTCTATTAGCACGTCTATGCTGGCTCTGTCACTGAAGGTTACAGTATTCATCTCAAATCAAAACACCCAGTTTGTTTTAAGTTTATATATAAGTTAACACTTTTACCGAAGGAACTTTAGTTATAACAGGGAGGCTTTCCGAACCGAAGGGGATGCAAAAATTTCAACACCGCAAGAAATAGTTTTTCGTGAATGAATAGATAGTTATTATCATTGTTTTAAGCAAAAACCAGGCAAAAAATTTCAAAACCACTACACAGTGACAACTTATACTCGAATTTCAAGAAGCACGCACAGAGAAGTCCGACAGATATACCTCTCCCGAAACCCCAAAAATTCAGTTATTTCGTCTTTTTTGTAGCCCATTCGCGGCAAACAACAAACATGGAATGGACTTCGGTGCGGGGATTAGTGGTCACGCTCTTGGGTGAGTAAGCCGGTGGTACAGTAGGTGACGTGGCTGTACTCCGAAGCAAGCTAAAGAAAACTGTGGACAGCCGGTTTATGTTGAGAAATTCTTAAGTCAGACACTGGTTATTGTTTTCACTCCCTTTTCCTCTTACGCACAGGTTTGTTGTGGATAAGTTACCGATTCGATTCTTTGTGTACGATTATGGTTGGTTGACACACAGCTGCTAAGAGGAAGGAAAACCTAGCTCTATTGGGAAAGCAATTTCTGCGTCCGATATAGACGAGAATGCACGCAGAATACTATTAACATCTAGGTATTCTGCAGAATAGATGACAAACCTGAAAGCTGGCCTGTAATTGTTTCGTGAACAGAATAGCAACAAAGCTGCACAGTCACTGAGGCCTCTTCATCGTGCCTTAGATGCACCCAGAGCCACCCCTGAACATTAGTTTTGGTGTGCCAAACGCAAACCACCAATAAATTTGATGGCGCAGGAAAAAAAAAACGATAGATATCAGAGGGCTTGAACTTAGCCGAAAAAAAAACCATGGCACATAAAAGCTTGAAATAATGAAGAGCCGTGCTTTTGCCTTAGAAAGGGGCATTGCACTTAGATGTGGCGGAAGTTGTACATCAAAAGGGAGTACATAATAACTTTGAGGGCAGTTATATCAGCATAGCTTTTCATTTCAGAGCCGCACAGACACAGAACCATATCTCATAGGCTGTGAGCGCGGCGTGATCTCAATTTCCAGCTTCACTATGTTCATAACTTCATATGACTTGGTTCATATGACTTCACTATGTTCATAAGAGTACCATACAATGTTTTCCATACAATGTTTGCTTTGCAACTCAAATTAATGTTCAAGGAAACTGGACTTCTAAACAATGCTACAGGAGATGTCTTTGTAATGAAAGACATTGTCAGAGCACGCGCAGAATTTGAACTTATCCCTACTGATTAAGTAGTATGCTAGTTATCTGAAGGCTGATATAAAGATGCATGAGAGAAATTGAATGTGCGCACTGGTTGCCAGGGCTCCCACTAAACATGTCAGGTTGGCGCGTGAATACTGTTTGGCATCCTTATGTACTCTCCTTGTGAACGCAATGTATTTCAGGTATACAGAGTGCATTAACGAGCGCCTGTAATATTTTCTGATGAGAGGATTCAAAATAGTGAGAAAATATTTTCAGGCGCATGCTCTTTGATACGTGAAGGCTGGCTAGTTGTTTGTGGATACTGAGGACTGCAGCGCAGTAGGAATAAGGGGAGACAAGAAAATGGCGCAAACAGAGGCGCTGACTAACAACTGCGTTTATTTCTTGAACAGGCTTACATAGTCACGATATTTGTGACAGCAGAAAGAAAGAAAACGACTCACACCGATACCACGATTATCACACCCGTCCCGCTAATAATTCACAGCTTGAATGACATTCAAAACGGCAGGTGTTTTTTCGTCGGTGGAACGGAACCCTTGCTCACACATCTTTCAGAGAATTTTGAAGTGGAGCCAGCTTTCTCATTACCGGATATGTAAAGTTTTTCGGAAATTATGCTTATAGTCTTTGTGTCGTCCCTTCTCTAATATAGTTAGAGCGCCGCTTTGATAAGATATACTACCAATTAACTGCCTTTAAACCTTTGCTAACGGAGATTTTGAATTCTGCAGAAGAAAGCGGAAAAACAGCTTTTTTGCTTAAGTATTAAAAAAATCGGTAAAGTACTAAATATATCGATGTTCAAGTAATTTATAACAACATACGCCCGAATTGTGCGGGCAAAAAGATTGCTCCATTGATTCTTGTTGAAATATATGCACTACTGCGTGGTGCTTTAGCTTCACAAGGACTGCACCTTGCTGCCTTATAGTGACGACTGTGGATACTCTTGTCTGAGCTCGCAGGCATGGGGAGGCAGAAAAGGTACTTGCGGAGTAGCACTGAAACGTTCAAGAAATGGGTACCTGAGATTAATATGTTCAGTGCCTACGCAAAGGTGTTTGAGAGATATCGCCCTTTCGTAGTTTGTCCAGAAACCAATCCAGAGAACCTGCATGTTCTGGGAATATGGCGTCGAAAGTTGACTGCTCGATACTGACAGACAATGCGTTCACTGTACCTTCTAGAAACGTCTGTGGAGCAAAGTGTATCAGAGGACCGCAAAATGCTTGATGAAGCGCCGGGACAAACGACATAGATCTCTTGGACAGCTCTACTATTAGGAGCCTGTAGTGGCTTGAAGGCGTCGAGCTTCGAAGGCCGGCATTCTTGCTGCAGTGATTAGGGGATATTCAAACTTCCGCAAGTGCGCTTTCCCGCGGACCAGTCGTTGTGGCTCACTGGTTAAGGCGCTTGCCTTGTCTACCGACCTAGTGCACCCGGGTGCGAACTCGACCGCGGCGGCCGTGTTTCGATGGGGGTGGAACGGAAAAGACGCCCGTGTGCTGTGCGATGTGAGTGCACGTTATAGATTCGAAGTGGTCGAAATTATTCCGAAGTCCTCTATTAGTGCACCCTACCCTTACTTCCTTTCTGCTTTCACTCCCACCTTCCTCTCTTTCCTTACGGCGCGGTTGGGGTGTCCTCTGAGATATATGAGACAGTTAGTGCGTCATTTCCTGTCCCCACAAAAATATTTTTCATTTTTTTTCCCGCATAACAATGTTGCCCAAGACAAGATGGCTGACCATGCGTTTCCAGCTGAAACAAAGTAAGAAGGACTAGTATTTTGTTTGATTCTTCCAAAATACCTTTCTTAGATTCTATCCACACCCTTAGCGCCTGTCCTGTAGCCCTCACAGTTTTGTTACAAAGAAGTCGGCATCTTGTTTTTGACAACTAGTTCGGTGGAAAAGCGCACTTCCGGAATTTTGAATATCGCCTATTGCAGTTGCTAAGCGGGCGAATCTCGGCAGTAGAGTAGGACAGAATGATAAGGCAAGCACAAGTGAAAATGATATAGGCAAATAAAAACTCTCAGTTGGTTTCTGTACACTTTGCGGGGCAGGACAGTACTCTGATGTAGTCGGGCTTCGTTTCTGTTATCAATTAGCGACTATTAATTTTTGCACAAATGAGATATATTATGGGCTGTAATGTCACTAAGACCAAGACGGAATGCAAGGTGGAATACCAAGACGGGATACTACGTTTCGGCCAGGGCCCGCTGAAACGTCGTCAATAAATCACTGTTTTCATTTGTGTGTCCCTGTTCTGTTATATATATATATCTTTGTCCTCGAGACATCGGAAAAATAGAGAAAGAACAGTTTTTTCCAAAATCCTTGTCTTTTTTCAGGCACTCACATCATTAATTATCAACAGTGTGGCGGCGTCTAAGGACTTGCGCAGAACAGTAGTTTTTCCGAAGGCGTATTCGCAGTATAGGCACTGACCAGTGTTTAATTAATTGCCCTCACTTTACATCCTTAAGATCCTTTTGTTTCCTTGAAGTCTTGTATTCTGGCACGTCACATTTTGGCCGTTATGAATATGGCCACATCAAAAGGGAATTGAACGAGCTTTATTTTCGCCGTTTCCATGACACCAACGGCGTCCTGTAAAACAGTCTGGTTCTACCCTAGCAGCCCAATACATATCTAATATTGGGCCGACTACCTGTGCTGTTAGGACTATTGATGACTTAGTTCGACACAAATGGTGCAATTTCTTTGTGGCTGAAAAGAAATCTTTTCCTGCTATTTTCCTATCTTCATCAGGTTGTGTGACACAGCATGCAGGTAAGCATGCTGTATCAGCATGTTGTAGCAGAAGGCAGGTTTTAAAAATCGTGAAAGTGACCCAGCGGAAGTGGCTCTCGAAAGAAGGTCTCAGGAATACTTCACACGCAAGCTGTGTCACCCAGTCTAAATAACATAGGGAATACAGGTGGAATCGATGTCTCTTCGGCACCAAAGATATTGCACCAGGTGTGTCGAAGGGTTAAATCTCATAGCACCAACGAACGCGTCTGTATGGTTTGTAGCCTCTGTAATGACTAGACGGCCTCCGCAGATTACCTCCATGCTCTTCAGTATGCACTTGCTTATTTCTGATGTGAACCGACGTTACGGTATAATACCGTTACTACCGGAGCGGTGACAGAAGAACATTAAGGGGATTACATGAAGAGGATGCATGTTTTATCTAGCTGGAAGCATTCTTACCTTTGCATGCCTGGGGTGTTTAATTTTTGAGCTCTTTCTGTCTTGAACATTGTAGAGAATGCGCAATATCGAGTGTTAAAATTAGGATTTCAGGATTTTTAAAGGTGAATCACCAGCAGTGCGTGAAACATTTTGCATGCTGCTTAAGCGAATAGGAAGCCATGAATGAGAGAACTGTAGTAAGTCTCTTAATGATGCAAATACGTTAATACACCCTTTTAGTTACTTAAGTAGCCTTCATGTTTTTTTATTTATTTCAAACCATTCCATATGCTCGATTAGTCCAGGCACGTAGTGAGAAGCTTTGATAGACGATATACGTTAAGCGTAGAAAGGGATTCTATACGTAGGCAAGCGTAGAATGGTGTGGCAGGAAAAGGTGGTCGGATGAGATAAAAAAATTCGCTCGCATAATGCGGCTGAAGTTGTTACAAAAAATGGTTAATTGGAGAGATATGAGAGGATCCTTTGTCTTCCAATGCGCATGGTTAGGCTGATCGAGATGGTGGTGTTAACACACGAAAGTGTTTGGCGATTGTTTAAGGCTCATCGCGGTGTTGCGCAACATCTTCTTAAGGCGCTTAGCTTGTCAGCTGCATGCGGCGGCAAGTGACAGTAATAGTTTTTCACCCTTTCTCTTACCGCTGACGATATCAAAGAAACACAATACGTAACAACTGCGCCATATGAGAGAAGACTTGGGCACACATCGTTGCTGCTTTGAATGCTTTATTCTGTGAACACAGAGAGAAAATTAGAGCGGAATATGTGAAATATTTTGGTGTTAGGTGAATTCTGAAAAAAAAAGGATAGCCTAACAATGCGACCGCGTCTACTTCACCTATTCGAGTATTCACTCAATGCGTTGTGAATTATTGCTTCTGTAAAGAAATTCAGTTCATTAAAATACTTACGGTGTCAGTTAACCTAAGAATTTGTGGGCCGCGTTGTGGGATTCATCTACTTGAAAAAAAAAGTAGTTTTCGTGTTGTGCTCATAGTTTATTTCAGTGGGGCCCTCAATATGTGTTTTGAACAACAGGAATCTGTTTCCCAGCCTGCCAAGTATGCAAGAGTTTTCTTTGGGGAGACATTCTAACTTTGCGTACCTAATAATGCCGGTGAAGATGAAGAAGCATCGCTTGCTCACACTACTCTCTCTAGTGCCATGGAAGCGCTGACAGCTTTTCTCTTCTTTTTTTTTTCTGACAGTTGGCTTGATGATCGTCTGTGCAACAGCTGAGCCTCAGCGAGTCTTCGTGGGCAAATTTTTTATTTATGATGCTGAAAGAGGAGCGAGGCTGCAACATGGCGCGTGAATAAAATAATAGACACTGATTAATTAAAGGAACATCCGTAAGAGATATGAATAGAGTTTATGAGAAATACATGTGGCGGAATTGGCTTCACTATTCTGACTGCCAAAAAGGTGCATTCGAAATGGTATTGATGTGACTCCCGAGCTCCTTTTGTACACTCTTCCTCAGTTTAGGAGTAATCTCACTTTGCAGGTCTATGTATACAGAGTGCCTCACCTAAGAGTTTGCACAATTTAAAAAAAAAGGCGTTTTTGTGCTTTATCGGCATAGCGTTCTGAGTGCTGTAGCTCATGTGAATACAGCTGAGACGCGCAAGCTGTCAGGCTGTTTAACTATTATTGGATAGTTTTTTTTTAACTATTACTGTTGAGCTTACTAATGTTGAGGGGCGTAGAGCGCACAGGAAATGATATCTAAATCAGTTTTCAGAGTTTTGAAAACGCGGTTACGCTTGACTCCTAGTTCCAACAAATTTTGGCAACATCGGACCAAGATACCTGCGTTTAAGAGAAGCTTGAAGGCAAAGCAACTTCTCCATAGCACGTCACTCATCAAAATAGCCGAAATTTGTTGTGGCACAGTGTTGAGGTTAACTGCATTTTGCAGTTTCTATACACTCATATGGATATTGCCTAGGGTAGGCTACACGCCTTCCAATTAACATTAATTGTTAGAAAGGGAACTATTAAATTCATGTTTCCGAGCCTACTAGTTAGCATGTCTTAGGTGTATTGTGAAATGCGACACTACCTACAATGTTACGCCGAAAAAGGGCTCCTCTAAATCCAAAAGCCTATTTCAGAAATTGTGCAAAATCTTAGGTTCAACACCTTGTCTACGAGGAGCTTGGAAAAGGGGATAACAGAAATGATATCCTTGAGTGAACTGCTTCAAACGCCCAAAATATCTGTCTGGAAGGCTCACCTAACGTAACGTTTTTGGTGTAAAATACAGTAAGCCAGCACGGTCTATCGTAAAAGTCATTAGTAGGAAATTGACGAGCCATGTTTCAATACTTGTGCTATTAATTTTGGTATATCGCAGATGAAATGAATTGAGCTTCAATTTATGGTATATTAAAAAAATAGTGCTCCGAACCAAAGTCCTCCGCCCCGCCGCGGTGGCTCAGTGGTTACGGCGCTCGGCTGCTGACCCGAAAGACGCGGGTTCGAGCCCTGCCGCGGCGGCTGAATTTCGATGAAGGCGAAATTCTAGAGGCCCGTGTCAGTGCGATGTCAGTGCACGTTAAAGGACCCCAGGTGGTTGAAATTTCCGGAGCCCTTCACTACGGCGTCCCTCATAGCCTGATGGTTTAGGTTTATGGGGTTTTAACGTCCCAAAGCGACTAAGGCTATGAGAGACGCCGTAGTGAAGGGCTCCGGAAATTTGACCACCTGTGGTTCTTTAACGTGCACTGACATCGCACAGTACACGGGTCTCTAGAATTTCTCCTCCAAAGAAATTCTAGCCGCCGCGGCCGGGATCGAACCCGCGTCTTTTGGGTCAGCAGCCGAGCACCATAGCCGCTGAGCCACCGCGGCGGCCCCAAATAGCCTGAGTCGCTTTGGGACGTTAAACCCCAATAAACCAAAACAAACCAAAGTCCTCCATTATGAAATTTTCCGTCGATGCTTTAGGAAGAAAAAAAAGAATTTATGAGCAGTGAGAGCTAGAGTGGGATCAATAACGCAAATTAGGAAGAACCGTGAAATTTACTGTCATAACTGTCAGCCATACTGACTTTAATTTTCCAACTGCATCTTTAAGCAAAGCGAAGGCAAGAAATGGTAAGGTAATAGGGTTCAACGTTCCAAAGCGACATGATCTATGAGCGACTCCGTAGTGGAGGGCTCCGGATCAATTTCGACCACCTGGGGTTCTTGCACGTGAACTGACATTGCGGAGCACACGGACGCCGTACGTTTGGCTCCATCGAAAGGCAACCGTCGCTAACGGGATCGAGCCCGCGTCCTCGGGCTCAGTAATCATGCACTCTAACCCTTGGGTAACCGCATCGGCGGGGGGGGGGGGGTGAAAGAAGGAAACCGTGAATCGCCGGCCCTTCAATTGTTTTAATTCGCTAGACACAGCGAAGATATTTACAACAAAAATTTTTTCGTAAACTTGAGCACTTACCGTTGTTGTTAGGAGAAGGTAAGTGACGCCAACAAAGTAAAATACAGGAAAAACACGACGTTTCGGGACCGGCTCGGCCCCTTCTTCACGCTGTGACTACGGGCGAGCGCAGCTTGGCTTTTTAAGCCCCTGTGTGGAGGACCTGCGGGTCAGTGGCCGCAGCCCATGGACGTAGGATGAGGGGAGAGTCCCTAGGGAACGATTTCCCAACCAGACAGACTTCTGTAGAATGTTTTCTCTTGAGACTTACCGTTGTTGTGTATGAAAATGCTACGTTTGTATTCCTGAAGAGATATTTCAGTGTTTAAGATTTGATTTTTAAAAAATAAAAAGATGAAAAGCTTCGGACTTATAAAATATAGGGGTAATGATAAGCTATGGTGGCCGAATCTAAAGCTAAGTGCTTCACTATTGAGCAATGGCCTTGAAAAAAACATGATTTTTATAAAATTATGTATTTCTTCCCTATTGACCTGCCAGAAATCAGATTATCGGGGATCACAAACTGGTCATGGACCAAGTTGCATTTTCTTTTACTGGTTTAATCAGATCGCTCGGAAGTACCTGCAGTACATTACAAGCTGTGGGTTGCGATTCTGTTTCAACGAGGGTGCCAAAACTGTGTTCGAGTACCGAGTCAAAGACTGCGGAATCTCCTAGAAGTCTCTTAAGATGGCAAGCTATCGAGTGACCAGAATATTGCAAATGTAGCGGAAATATTTGGTACTGGCTCCAAATCACTGATGTCAAAGAAAACATTAGTGTAGGTATTTCTGGATTGTTGTAAAATTTTTGAACCGATACTGCATTCGCCAGGAATCAAACGTCTTTTCTGGTGGGCACTTTTTTGCATAAGGAGAGTGGGTTCTCACAATGGTTTTCATTCACGACACAACTTGTCTTCATTGTATTTCAGGGGAAATTAAACGGAAAAGACCAACTGATCGTATATGTTTTTAGTTGTTTTGCCTTTGAAACGGTATCTCGGTAAATTCGTTTAGAAACTCGCGTTAGACTAATTATAAAAACTGCATTGCAAAAGCAGAATGATGACTACTCAACGGGAAAAAAAACGCTCATGGGGTCGTGTTAAAATGCTGTGTTTGTAACAGCAGGGCTACCCAAGTGATCTGTTCTATAGCCGCTTTTGTTTCGGAAGTTTCTGAATTATATTACTTGCAAAGTTAGCTATAAAATGATACACTGTAGACAGTTGCGTTTACGCGTCAAACTGTCAGTTGAAGCCGATTTCACACAGGCCGTGTTGACTTAAATATATTGAGAGCTGGTGTTGCTCCAGCACGATGCCGCTAAATAATAAAAACAATCTTTTCCTAAAATTATATCGAAAGAAAACAAATATGTAAATTGTACCTGAACAGTAAATGGGCAGGTGAGAAAGTGAGAATAAATAAGTGTCATTCTGCTGCCCAGAGTATATGATCGGCGGATATTAATTGTGTTGCTGCCAAAGCAGAGAGATTCCGTAGATCACCTGAGCATGATTTAAGGCATGTTAGGGCAGTTAGAGGACAAGCGTGTCAATGATGCTGTCGGCACATCTTGGAGTATGACGGTCCTGGGAGGATTCGGTCCAATATGTTCATGTAGGTGTCCTTGAATGTAATCAGTGTGCTGCTGTCCGATTTGTCATTGCCCTGCTTGATCCTTAGTGCCTCAGCACAAAGCAGTCATGAAGGAACTAAATAGGGATTCGCCAAAAGGACCTTTTAAGGCTCCGCTTAAGGTAGTGTTTTACTCAATTTTTTGTTGCCAAGCAGGAAATTCATTCTTAACCTATTTGGACCCTCAGCATTACACTATGTATCTTAGTTGATATTTATTAAGTGGGCAACCATTTAGTTCCAACAAAAACAGTTTTCAGCAATCTCTCCGTCTGCTGATATTAAGGAACAGAATTTACTGCCATGTGACATGGTGAGCCGCAATATTGCTGATTCCGTTTACAGAACTTTGTGTTCCTCGTAACGATGCCATTACGACGCTTTGAAGTTTTTTGTAATTAAGAAAAAAATGAAGGTTTTGTGACTGGTGTTTGGAACCACTCAGTCACCTCCGAAATCATGCACATGCATGTTGTATTCGGCAGTTTTATATGTTTATCTACCTATGTATCCCAGATATAACTGCACTGCGCGCTTGCGTGGAGGAGCTAACTTAATTAAAGCGGTAATTAATGTTTATTGCAAAGAAAAAAAAGCAAATATAAGCAACTAACTGGTGCACTGTCCGCTTATTCCCTGCGTGAAAGGTGAGGTGACGCTCTGTACCACTCTGTACAAAAAATATTCGCTTGAAATTAAAACGAAGAATAGTCTCAGCCACAAGACACCGCGGAGCATTCAGGCAGATCATGCGTGCTTTAGAGCTTAAAGAACATAAAGAGGGGAAGACAATGGCACACTCATCAATCAGGAGCCCTGGCGTCTACAGCGGTGTTCGGCTGCAACAATCTATCAGCCACCCTAGATGGGCTTTGTCTTTCCTGCAATTCATTTTCTGCGTGCTCCTTCTGTGGACGGTGAGTTAAGAGTGAGAGTCATGCCAGAATAGAATGAACGTCTACTCACTGTCGCTGTTTTTTTTTTACAGAGCCAGGCTGATGCAGGCAAGTGTTGATGTCATGACCCGCGGTCGGTGCGGGATATCAATGACAAACAGAGGGCTTACGTATTTTGCACAATACACCTTTCCCTGATTATAAGTTCTTTTAACGCGTCAGCGATTCGTTTGGTTCAAGTTGCCATGGTAGTAATGAAGTTTCTTTGGTGTCTGTTCTTTAAGGACCGAATGGCAGTTGGATCAGGCTGCCCATTCCCAGACGTCGCATTTAACTGTCGAGAACTGGGTTCCTGCTCGTAGACGGGGTCTCGCTCACTGACAGACTAGTCATTTTCGGTTACTGATGATCTAGAAGATTTCACAAGCCGCTGTAGGTGCTTGTGTTTGCGGCGAACAAGTCTGTTATCTCCGGGGTGTACTCAGTATGACCGTGGTGCTGATGGCGCCATTCACGCGTTAGTCTTCGGGACGTTGCTTCGGGACGTTAAACCCCAATAAACCAAACCAAACCAAGCAGCAGTCTGAAATCTTTACGAATGCATGTCCATTGTTTTTATCTAAAAACTCGTGCAATGGCGTCAGCTTTATTTCAGACATCCAGCATAGAAGTTTGTTCCTCTTCAGCCTTAATCGGTGCCGTACTACCCTTTGGGCGAATGATCCGGATCATCGAAAAAAAGTCTAGCCACCACGTCTGAGACTTCTCGAGCATTCTCGTCATCCGCTCTGGCAAAGAATGCCATCAGAAACACTGCAAAGAAGGGAACAAAAAGAATTCTTTTCAAACGAACGACACGGCAGCCAAATTAATGTGCCATAAAGGCGTCCCCCTCTGTCAGCCTGGCACCAGTTCGCAAAAACCACAGGCCATCGCAGGAATGCTGTTCGGTAATTACAAAAATTACTCCGTAATTTTTAATCAGAATACGATGAAGTGTCTTTATCAATCGCAGTATTGCGGTTGGGAAGGTAAGCGGAAAAAAACATTTTGTGGGCCGCTTGTACCTTAAATTAACAAATTGTTTAGAAAGTTGGAAAAATGTTATGTTTCGCTGCTTTGGGTCTGAACTGCAGTACGGTGAACAACAAATAATATGACGACCTGGTGCCGACACTTGTACCTTTAATCAATTATACGCTATCCCTGGAATGACGAATAAGAGAAGGATAAAACAAAGTGCACGCGGAACGGAATGCCAACATCACTCCAGAGCGGCAAATAATCTGTCGACTAAACCGTGATTTTAAAGACGACGAAGATACCTCGATGACACCACATCTTTATTGCTGTCCTGTTCATGAAACCAG